>NW_004444416.1:42041-50705 GCF_000243295.1 Trichechus manatus latirostris | reverse complement strand
ATTCTCTGTCAGTTTTCTCACTCCATTTGGTGCTTGGTTGAGTTCTTTATCTCTTCATTTGATTATTTAGGTTTTCAGGATTTTTGTTTTCTGTGTTCAGCTTAGTTTTTCAGATGTTTGCTGTGGAGGGACGGCGTGGTGCTTCTGCCTAGGCGCCATTTTTCCGGAACTCCATCTGTTTTTCTTTTTTTTTTTATCATGAAAGGGTGTTGGATTTTGCCAACTCCTTTTTTATTCTTTTTTTTGCATCAATTGAGGTCGTTTTCTTCCTTCTTCCTCTTCATTCTATTAATGTGGTGTTATTACATGTTTAATTTTGTATAATTGAACCACCCTTCCATTTCTAGGATAAATCCCACTGGTCATGGTGTATAATCCTTTTAGTATGCTGTTAGATTTGGTTTGTTAGTATTTTCTTGAGGATTTTTGCATCTATATTCATAAAGAATATTGTTGGGTAGTCTTCTTTTCTTGTGTGTTTCTGTCTGGCTTTGGTATTGGGGCAAAGTTGGCCATAGAATGAGTTAGGAAGTGTTCTCTCCTCTTTGTCTGTTTGCAAGGTTTTGAGAAGGATTGGTGTTAATTATTCTTTAAACATTTGGTAGAATTTGTCAGTGAAGCCATCTCATCCTAGGATTTTCTTTGTTGGGAGGTTTTTGAGTACTGATCCAATATCTTTATTTGTTTTAGGTCTATTCTGATTTTCTATTTCTTCCTGGGTCATTTTACTAATTTGTGTATTTCTAGAAATTTGTCCATTTTGTCTAGGTTATCTAATTTGTTGGCATACAATTGTTTATAATATTTTCTTATAATACTTTTTATTTCTGTAAGATTGGTTATAATATCCCCATTTTAGTTTCTCATTTTAGTCATTTGTGTCTTCTCTCTTGTTTTCTTAGACAGTCTAGCTAGTGGTTTGTCACTTTTCTAAAAGAACCAACTTTTGCTTTCTTTGATTATGCCTATTGTTTTTCTCACCTCTGTTTTGTTTATCTTAGCTCTAGTCTTCATTATTTCCTCCCTTCTACTTGCTTTGGGTTTAATTTTCTCTTTCTCTAGTTCCTTAATCTGTAAAGTTAAGTTATTGGTTTCAGATCTTTCTTGTATTTTAATGTAGGTATTTATATCCCTAAATTTTCTTCTGAGTACTGTTTTAGCTGAATCCCATATGTTTGGTATATTGTGTTTCATTTTCACTTGTATCAAAGTATTTTCAAATATTCCATGTGATTTCTTCTTTGAGCCATGAAGGTGCTGTTTAATTTGCATGTATTCGTGAAGTTTTCATTTTTTTTCTTCTGTTATTGATTTTGAGTTTTATTACATTGTGGTTGGAGAAGACACTTAGGATAATTTCAATATTTTAAAATATTTTCAGACTTGTTTTGTGGCCTAACTTATGGTTTATCCTGGAGAATGTTCCATGTGCGCTTGGGAGGAGTGTGTATTCTGCTGTTGAGTAGTGTGTTCTGTGTTTATCTCTAAAGTCTAGTTGGTTTATAGTGTTGTTCATGTTCCCTAATTCCTTACTAACCTTCTTCCAGTTGGATTATCCATTATGATACTGAGCTATTGAAGTCTCCAATTATATAGCATAACTGTATTTTTCCTTTATTTTGTCAGTTTTTGCTTCATATATTTTGGGGCTTTGTTGTTATGTGCATATATTTCATAATTGTTATATCTTCTTGATGAATTTACCCTTTTATCGGTATATAATGTCCTTCTTTGTATATTCTATCAATTTTTTGTAACAATTTTTAGCTTAAAGTATCTTTTATCTGATCTTGGTATAGCCATCTCAGCTCTTTTTTGGTTATTATTTTCATGGAATATTTCTTTCCATCTTTTCATTTTCAACCTATTTGTGTCTTTGGCTCTATAGTGAGTCTCTTTTAGACAACACGTGCTTTTTTTAATTTATTCTGCCTTTTAATTGGCGAGTTTAATCCATTTTCATTTAAAGTGATTACTAATAAGAAAGAACTACTACTATTTTGCTGTTTGTTTTCTATATATCTTATACAGTAAAATCTGTGAAAGCTGGAACCTGTGTAAGGCGAAAACCTGTCAGAGAAAGAAAATGCAAATATTTTCCACTAAATAGACAGCAATATAAAAGTGGTGACTGCACCCGGTCAAAGACAGAAAACTTGTGAGATACGGAAAAACAAGACAGTCCTGGTCCTGTCGAGTTCTGGCTCTCACAGGTTTCACTGTATCTTTTTTGTTACTCAGTTATTCCATTACTGCCTTCTTTTGAGTTTAAATGATTTTTCTTTTTAGTGTACTGTCTCAGTCATCTAGTGCTGCTCTAACAGAAATACAAGTGGATGGTTTTAACGAAGAGGTTTCTTTCCTTACAGTAAAGTAGGCTAAAAGTCCAAACTCAGGGTGTCAGCTCCAGGGGAAGGCTTTCTCTCTCTCGGCCTTCTCATCAGTGTTCCCCCAGACTAGGAGCTTCTCAGCGGAGGGACCCCGGTCCAAAGGACGCGCTCTGCTCCAGGCACTACTTTCTTGATGGTATGAGGTCCCCCTGTCTCTCTGCTCATTTCTGTCTTTTATATCTCAAGAGATAGCCTCAGGACACAATCCAGTCTTGTAGATTGAGTCCTGCTTTACTAACACAACTGCCACCCATCCTCCCTCGTTAACATTATAGAGGCAGGATTAAAACATATAGGAAAGTCACACAATTCTGGGAATCATGGCCCAACCAAATTGATACACACATTTTTGGGGGACATAATTCAATCCATGACATGTACCATTTAGATTCCATCATTTTGTAGTTAATTTTTCATTTTGGCTTCAGAATTTCTATTTGTTTCCTTTCTATCATTTCTACCTCTTTATTGATATTCTCTATTTGTTGAGACTTCATCTCCTGGTTTTTTTTGTTTTGTTTTGTTTTTAGGTTCTTTGTCCAGGATTCCATTACCTCTCTGAGCATATTTAACATAGTTGATTTAACATATGTATCTATTAAGTCCAATGTCTGGGCTTCCTCAGAAATGGTTTCTTTGTATTTATTATTATTATTTTCTCTGTGAATGGGCCTTGTTTTCCTGTTTCTTTTCATATCTAATTCTTTTTTGTTGAAAGCTGGGCGTTTTTAATATCATAATGTCATAACTCTGGAAATCAGATTTTCTCCTTTCCGAAGTGTTTTCTGTTATTGCTTGTTTTGGAGTGCAGTACAGTCATCTTTGTGTTCAGAGAATTTTCCAAACTATATTTTCAAAAACTGCATTCCTTTTTGTGTGGTTACCGAAGTCTCTGTTCTGTTACCTCAGGGTTCATCCAGTGACCTGAGAGAGATTATCTTAAATGCTGGAGCGAAAAAGAAAACAGAAAGGGGGAAAAAAAAACACCTGAAAATACTCTTCTGGCCATTGCATACTGGCTCTGAGTTAGGGCTCTCCTTTAATGCTTAGCCAGGCCACCTGCAACTCTGCCTCAGCCTTCCCCTCCTGCTTATTTGGAGCCCAAAGATCAGCCAGAGGAGCAAGCCTATGGTCTTCTCAGGTGTTTTCTGAACATGCATCCAGTCCTGGACACATAAGTGGCCCTCCAGATTCCACAGAGTATGTGTAAGTGCTTCAAAGTCCTTAATCTCCCATGTATCTTCCTCCCTAGTCTCCTATTTCCCAGGCTTTTTAACCTGTCTTCTGCTTACCGTAGCCACCATCCCTTGCCCCAGGTGGCTGTGGGTAGTACGTGTCTTTAAATACTTGTGAGCAACACCACCTAGGTGGCTCCTCCAGCCCTGAAAGAGTTCAGGAAGCGGGGGCAAAAAAAAGGCAAGCCTCCGATCTGATCTTTTGGGGAACCACCAGACAGGTCAAAACATACAACCAAAATTCCTTGAGAATAAGATCCATATTTCCCCCTCTGACACCAGCAAGCTGCATTAGGAACATGGGTCATTGTCTTTCATAGCCTCTGCTAAGCTAGTGAATGAGAGATTGTAGACAAAAATGCCATAATACTCTGTTACCAAAATTTAGGAGCCTCTTTCATCATTAGGTAACCCATTGGATGCTGTAAGTTTTTACTAGATTCCACAGTTCTGAAAAAGTTGATTCTGACAGTTTTTGCCAGCTTAATGGTTGCTTCAATGGAGGGATAGGGCTTAGAGCTACCTACTCTGCCATTTTTGGTGACATCGCTCTTTCATTAACTTTAACACTGATCATAGCGGTGCATATCGGTACATAAGAACAATTGTGAGGATGGGGCAGGACAGGGCAGTGTATCGTTCTGTTGTACATAGGGTCGCTATGAGTCGGAACCAGCTCAACGGCACCTAACAACAACAACAACATAGCGGTACAAGAAAGTATCCTAAGATCACCTGAGTTCCATCCATATTTATTCTGATCTCTATTGTGTGGCAGGAACTCTATAATAGGATCATTCACTCCATTATAAGCGTTTTGTTTTGCCTCTTCACCAATGAGAAGCCCAAAATGATCAAGTGGCAGTCTCAGCTACCAATTCAGTGGAACCATGATCCTGTCCTATAGTGGAACCATTTCTCCCTTTTGTAGTAAGGTCTTTAAAATAGAGGATCCTAGAGTTGCAGGGACACTAGAATCAACTTCCTCTTCCAACTTTCTGGAAATCTTGCGCATTTCTCACTGCCTAAGCTGGGCCTATATGAATGAAATCTGAATTTAATTTCTACTCTAGCTCTAACATTTATTGCCTACGTAACCTTTTACAAGTCACTTCTCCACTCTAAGTCTCTATTTTCTCATAAACCAAATCAAACTGGTTGCCGTCGAGTCGATTCCCACTCATAGCGACCCTGTAGGACAGAGTAGAATCACCCCATATGGTTTCCAAGGAGTGGCTGGTGGATTCAAACAGCTGACCGTTTGGTTAGCAGCCAAGCTCTTAACCACTGAGAAACCAGGGCTCCATTTTCTCATATAGAAATAGATAAAATAATGCCTACCTTACACTATTGTTCTGAAGAGGCAGCTAGTGCAGTGCCTATTACCAGTGCTTAGTATAGGTTAGTTTTCCATCCGCAAATCTCTAATGTAAAATTTACCCAGTGACTCTCATCCAAGAATTCCTGTGAGTAATAATGCCCGTATGTTAACTCTTGGCTCATCCAGGCATCTAAAAGGATAGTAGAAGGGTATATGAGTAGTCTTGCTTGGTAAAGTGTTAGTTGGGAGGGTCCAGAAATGAATACTTGATGGTGGTACCATTTTGAAGGTAGAGGGAATTTAGAGATCGTGGGAGACCATATGTAAAGAACTAGGAGGATCTGCAACTTACTGAACATACCTTCCTGATATCAGTCCTATCCCTTTTCATCTGTACTATGCTGTTTACTGTACCAGAGTTGGTAGGATGAGGGGATCAAAACAGGGACATAGAAAAAGAAAATGGGCTACAAATTAGTAATAGAAGGAAGGCAGGAGTCATCAGTGAGTCTGCACCCAGCAGGCACATTAATGATGCTGAGTCATCAAATGTCTAAACAAGGGGTTTTTAGGGTCCTCTGACCGGGAATCGAATAGATCCCAAACTCTGGAGCAGAACCAGTACCTCAGACTCCAGAGCACAGGACAGGGCAGAGGGAGGAGTGCTCTTCTCATACGTCAGAGACAGGCCCTGCTGGCGCAACAGGTTAAGTACTCGGCTGCTAACCAAAAGGTTGGCAGTTGGAACTCACCCAGCAGCTCTGTGGGAGAAAGAGCCGACGATCTGCTCCCGTAAAGAATGCAAGCATACCTCGTTTTATTGCGCTTCACTTTATTGCACTTCACAGATACTGCGCTTTTTACAAATTGAAAGTTTGTGGCAACCCTGCATCAAGCAAGTCTATCGGCGCCATTTTTCCAACAGCATGTGCTCACTTTGTGTCTCTGTATCACATTTTGTTAATTCTTGCAATATTTCATTATTATTATATCTGTTATGGTGATCTGTGATCAGTGATCTTTGATATTACTATTGTAATTATTTTGGGACACCACGAACCGCACCCATAAAAGACGGTGAACTTAATCGATAAATGTTGTGTGTGTTCTGACTGCTCCACCAATCAGCCATTCTCCCATCTCTCTCCCTCTCCTCAGGCCTCCCTATTCCCTGCAACACCACAATATTGAAATTAGGCCAATTAATAACCCTACAATGGCCTCTAAGTTTTCAAGTGAGAGGAAGAGTTGCACGTCTCTCACTTTAAATCAAAAGTTAGGAATGATTAAGCTTAGTGAGGAAGGCATGTCAAAAGCTGAGATAGGCTGAAAGCTAGGCCTCTTATGCCAAACAGTTAGCCAAGTTGTGAATGCAAAGGAAAAAGTCTTTAAGGAAATTAAAAGAGCTATTCCAGTGAACACACAAATGATAAGAAAGCCAAATAGCCTTATTGCTGATATGGAGAAAGTTTTAGTGGTCTGGATAGAAGATCAAACCAGCCACAACATTCCCTCATGCCAAAGTCTAATCCAGAGCAAACCCCTAGCTCTTCCATACTATGAAGGCCGAAAGAGGTGAGAAAGCTGCAGAAAAGAAGTTTGAAACTAGGAGAGATTGGTTCATGAAGTTTAAAGAAAGAGGCAGTTTCCATAACATAAAAGTGCAAGGTGAAGCAGCAAGTGCTGATGTAAAAGCTACAGAAAGTTATCCAGAAGATCCGGCTAAGATAACTGATGGAGGTGGCTACACTAAACAACAGATTTTCAGTGTAGACTAAATAGCCTTATAGTCGAAGAAGATGCCATCTAGGACTTTCAAAGTAGAGAGGAGAAGTCAATGCCTGGCTTCAAAGCTTCAAAGGACAGGCTGACTCTGTTGTTTGGGGCTAATGCAGCTGGTGACTTTAAGTTGAAGCCAGTCCTCATTTACCATTCCAAAAATCCTAGGGCCCTTAAGAATTATGCTAAATCTACTCTGCCTGTAGTCTGTAAATGGAACAACAAAGCCTGGATGACAGTACATCTGTTTACAGCGTGGTGTACTGAATATTTTAGGCCCACTGTTGAGACCTACTGCTCAGAAAAAAAGATTCCTTTCAAAATATTACTGCTCATTGACAATGCACCTGGTCACCCAAGAGCTCTGATGTACAAGGAGATTAATGTTGTTTTCATGCCTGTTAACACAACATCCATTCTGCAGCCCATGGATCAAGGAGTAATTTTGACTTTCAAGTCTTATTATTTAAGAAATACATTTTGTAAGGCTGTAGCTGCCATAGATAGTGATTCCTCTGATGGATCTGGGCAAAGTAAATTGAAAACCTTCTAGACATTGTTTATCATTCTAGAGGCCATTCATGATTCATAGGAGGAGGTCAAAATATCAACATTAACAGGAGTTTGGAAGAAGTTTATTCCAACCTTCATGAATGACTTTGAGGGGTTCAAGACTTCAGTGGAGGAAGTAACTGCAGATGTGGTGGAAATAGCTAGATAACTAGAATTAGAAGTGGAGCCTGAAGATGCGACTGAATTGCTGCAGTTTCACAACAGAACTTGAGCAGATGAGTTGCTTCTTAGGGATGAGCAAAGAAAGTGGTTTCTTGAGATGGAATCTACTCCTGGTGAAGATGGTGTGAAAATTGTTGAAATGACAACAAAGGATTTAGAATATTGCATAAACTTAGTTGATAAAGCAGCAGCAGGGTTTGAGAGGATTGACTCCAATTTTGAAAGAAGGTCTTCTGTGGGCAAAATACTATCAAACAGCATTGCATGCTACAGAGAAGTCTTTCGTGAAAGAAAGAGTCAATCGATGCGGCAAACTTCATCATTGTCTTATGTTAAGAAATTGCCACAGCCACCCCAGCCTTCAGCAACCACCATCCTAATCAGTCAGCAGCCATCAACATCGAGGCAAGACCTTCCACCAGCAGAAAGATTACAAATCACTGAAGGCTCAGACGATAGTTAGAATTTTTTAGCAATAAAATATTTCTAAATTAAGGTATGTACATTTATTGTTTTTGTAGACATAATGCTATTGCACACTTAATAGACTACAGTATAGTGTAAACATAACTTTTATATGGACTGGGAAACGAAAAATTCCATGTGACTCACTTTATTGTGATATTCGCTTTATCGCGGTGGTCTGGAACCAAACCCGCAATATCTCCGAGGTATGCCTGTTGTTGTTAGGTGCCGTCCAGTCTGTGCCAACTCATAGTGACCCTATGCACCACAGAACAAAGCACTGCCTGGTCCCGCACCACATTCACAATCATTTTTATGCTTGAGCCCATTGTTGCAGCCATTGTGTCGATCCATCTCTTTAAGGGTCTTCCTCTTTTTCGCTGACCCTGTACTTTACCAAGAATGATGTCCTTCTCCAGGGACTGATCCCTCCTGACAACATGTCCAAAGTATGTAAGACATAGTATTGCCATCCTTGCTTCTAAGGAGCCTTATGTTTATACTTCTTCCAAGAAGATTTATTCTTTCTTTTGGCAGTCCATGGTATATTCAATATTCTTCACCAACACCACAATTCAAAGGCGTCAATTCTTCTTCCGTCTTCCTTATTCATTGTCCAGCTTTTGCATGCATATGATGCGATTGAAGATACCATGGCTTGGGTCAGGCATGCCTTAGTCTTCAAGGTGTATGCTCAGCATACAGATTGAATAGGTATGGAGAAAGGATGCAACCCTGA
>NW_004444416.1:40024-41074 GCF_000243295.1 Trichechus manatus latirostris | reverse complement strand
CCATTGTCATAAAACAATCTGTGTACTGTTTAATGAGAAACTATTTGTTCTGTAAACCTTCATCTAAAGTACAATAAAAACAAAAATTAAAAAAAAATTTCTTGGCATAGACAAGTGAGCACTTCCAGCGCTGCATCCATTTGTTGAAACATCTCAATTGATATTCTGTCAATTCCTGGAGCCTTGTTTTTTTGCCAGTGCCTTCAGTGCAGCTTGGACTTCTTCCTGATTATATGCTACCTCTTGAAATGGTTGAGCGCCAACCAATTCTTTTTGGTATAATGACGCTGTGTATTCCTTCCATCTTCTTTTGATGCTTCCTGTGTCGTTTAATATTTTCCCCACAGAATCCTTCACTATTGCAACTCAAGGCTTGAATTTTTTCTTCAGTTCTGTCAGCTTGAGAAATGCTGAGTGTGTTCTTCCCTTTTGGTTTTCTATCTCCATGTTTTTGCACATTTCATTATAATAATTTGTCTTCTAGAGTTGCCCTTTGAAATCTTCTGTTCCATTCTTTTACTTCATCATTTCTTCCTTTTGCTTTAGCTAGGCGAGGTTCAAGAGCAAGTTTCAGAGTCTCTTCTGACATCCATTTTGGTCTTTTCTTTCTATCCTGTCTTTTTAATGACCTCTTACTTTCCTCAAGTATGATGTCCTCAATGTGATTCGAAAACTCGTCTGGTCTTCAGTCATTAGTGTTAAACACATCAAATCTATTCTTGAGATGGTCTCTAAATTCAGGTGGGGTATACTCAAGGTCGTACTTTGGCTCTCTTGGACTTGATCTAATTTTATTCAGTTTCAGCTTGAACTTGAATATGAGCAATTGATGATCTGTTCTGCAGTTGGCACCTGGCCTTGTTCTGACTGATGATATTGAGCTTTTCCATCGTCTTTTTCCACAGATGTAGTCGATTTGATTCCTGTGTATTCCATCTGGTGAGGTCCATGTGTATCGTCACCATTTATGTTGGTGAAAAAAGGCATTTGCAATGAAGAAGTCGTTGGTCCTGCAAATTTCTATCATGCGATCTCTGGCATCATTCCTAT
>NW_004444416.1:24418-39676 GCF_000243295.1 Trichechus manatus latirostris | reverse complement strand
CTACTTTGAGGAGGCAGCTCTTCCCCAGTTGTCTTTTGAGTGCCTTCCAACCTGGGGGGCTCATCTTCCGGCACTGTATCAGACAATGTTCTGCTGCTATTCATAAGGTTTTCAAAGGCTAATTCTTTTCAGAAGTAGACTGCCGGGTCCTTCTTCCTAGTCTGTCTTAGTATAGAAGCTCAGCTGAAACCTGTCTGCCATGGGTGACCCTCTTGGTATCTGAATACCAGTGGTATAGCTTCCAGCATCACAGCAACATGCAAGCCCCTACAGTACAACAAACTGACAGACACGTTGGGGGGTATACCTGTACGCCCTAGAAAACCCTTTGGGGCAGTTCTACTCCATCACAAGCTGTCACCATGAGTCAAAAATCGACTCAATGGCTCCTAACAACAACAACGGCAATGCCCAGGTGAATTAGAAGCGCAGAAAAGAAGGCTGTGTCATTATCTGACTATTCCACCAGAGGGCACAAGTTTGGAAGTTTTCTGATAACCTTTTCCTAGTTCCTCTGCAAAAATTTGCTGTAGCTGAGAGAACCGACTGTGTGTTGCATTCCCAGGAGTGGGTGTGGACTGGCCTTGTAGTCGGGAGACCTGAACTTGCCACTGACTTGCTGTGTGACATGTGCACCAGTGACTATCCTGTATGTGAGTTGTGCCCTTTCCTATTCAAATTAGGGTAGTGGTTTCCAGGTGGTTAGGAAGATCTCATGGGTTCAGGAGTGATATTTTTGACTCACCTCTGAAACCTTAGTGCTGAGTGTGGTACCTTCCACATAGTAGAAGCTCAGTCTATGTTTAGTTGAGGAGAAACAATGTCACAGCATAATCACCCTTTATCTAGTCACTTCCTTGGCAAAATCCCCCAGTGGCTTGGCTCCCAATGTCCTTAGGGTAAAGTGTGAATTTCCAAGTCTCACCATGGACTGCTTCTAGGATTAGCTCAAAATATGCCCAATGCTTTCATCCCTCAGCACAAACTTAACACACACACATCTTTAATATAGTCCTGAATAAAGAAATGTCTGGAGCAAGATGCTTTGCATCATACCCTGCATATGGTAAATACTCTATCAGCCGGAGTAGCTACTGCTGCTATTTTTGTTGTTACAACTACTAGTAGAGCTAGAAGGTGGCAGAGCCAAGATTGAACTCAGGTGTCTGATTGAGTCCAGTGCTCTTTCCTCACACAGCTTCTTTGCACATTGTTGGTATGCAGTTAATAATGTATGAATGGAATTTTGATTCCACCCTCCTTGGCATCTTTTGCAACCTCTTTTGGAGTGATATGACCCAGGGGATAATACAGGGGATTTTAATTACCATGGGATAGAATGATTTTCCCCCTAAGCAGACATATATGTATACAGCATCAGAAGTCTAGAGTTAGAAGCTACCTTTGACATCACCTCCTCCAAGCCAATGGATAAATAAGTTCTACAGAAGGAAGAAACGTGATCTACTTTTGAAAATTAGTCAATGACAGTACACACTACAGGGAAAGTCAGCACAACTGGACTAAACCAAAACTAAGAAGTTACCTGAATACAACCAAACACTTCAAGGGACAGAGTAGAAGGGGTGGGGGTCTGGGGACCATGGTTTCAGGGGACATCTAGGTCAATTGGCATAACAAAGTTTTTTAAGAAAATGTTCTGCATCCCAGTTTGGTGAGTGACATCTGGGGTCTTAAAAGCTAGTAAGCAGCCTTCTAAGATGCATCAATTATTCCCAACCCACCTGGAGTAAAGGAGAATGAAGAACATCATAGACACAAGGCAAGTATTAGCCCAAGAGATAGAAAAGGCCACATAAACCAGAGACTTCATCAGCCTGAGACCAGAAGAACTAGATGGTGTCCAGCTACCACAATGACCGCCCTGACAGGGAACACAACAGAGAGTCCCTGACAGAGCAGGAGAAAAGTGGGGTACATAACTCAAATTCTAGTAAAAAGATCAGACTTAATGGTTTGATTGAGACTGGAGGGACCCCAGAAGACATGGCCTGCGGACTCTCTGTTAGTCCAAAACTAAAACCATTCCCGAGGCCAGCTCTTCAGACAAAGATTAGACTGGATTATGGGACATAAAATGATACTCATGAAGAGTGTACTTCTTAGCTCAAATAGATACATGAGACTAAACGGGCAGCTCTTGTCCAGGGCGAGATGAGAAGGCAGAGGGAGTCAGGAGCTGGTTGAATGGACATGGGAAATCTGGAGTGGAAAGGAAGAGTGTGCTGTCACAGTATAGGGAGAACAACTAGGTCACATAACAATGTATGTATAAATTTTTGTATGAGAGACTAACTTGAATGGTAAACTTTCACTAAAAGCACAACCATAAAAAAAAGAATTAGTCCATGAAAACCTTATGGATAACAACAGAACATTGTCTGATATAATGTTGGAAGATGAGTGCCTCAGGTTGGAAGGCATTCAAAATACGACTGGGGAAGAGCTTCCTCCTCAAAGTAGAGTTGACCTTAATGACCTGGATGGAGTAAAGCCTTTGGGAAATTCATTTGCTAATGTGGCAGAACTCAAAATAAAAAGTAACAGCTTCAAACACCCGTTAGTAATTAGAACATGGAATGTAAGAAATATGAATCAAGGAAAATTAGAAGTTGTCAGAAATGAAATGGAACATTTGAAGATCAATACCCTGGGTGTTAGTGAGCCAAAATGGACTGGTATTGGCCATTTTGAGTCCAACAGTCATATGCTTTACTATACTGGGAATTACAAATTGAAGAGGAATGGCACCGCATTCATCATTAAAAAGAATATTTTCAAAATCTATTCTGAAATAACAGTGCTGTCAGTGATAGGTTAATATCTATATGCCTACAAAGAAGACCAATTAATGCCACCATTATTCAAATTTATGCACCAACCATGAGTGGCAACGATGAAGAAACTAAAGATTTTTACAGACTGCTGCAATCTGAAATTGATTGAACATGAAATAAATATGCATTGATAATTGTTGGTTATTGGAATATGAAAGTTGGAAATAAAGAAGGATCAGTAGTTGGAAAATATAGCCTTGGTGATAGAAACAACACTGGAAATCACATGATAGAATTCTGCAAGATCAACAACTTAGTCATCGTAAATACTTTTTTCAGCAACACAGTCGATGACTATACCTGTGGACCTTGCCTGTTGGATTACACAGGAATCAAATTGACTACATCTGTGGAAAGAGATGATGGAGAAGCTCAATATCATCAGTCAAGAAAAAGCCAGGGGCTGACTGTGGAACAGATCATTAATTGCTCATGTGCAAGTTCAAATTGAAGCTGAAGAAAATTAAAGCAAGTACACGAGAACCAAAGTACAACCGTAAATACATCACTCCAGAATTTAGAGACGATCTTAAGAATAAATTTGGCATAATGAACACTAATGACCAAAGACCAGAAGACTTGTGGGAAGACATTAAGGGCATCATACATGAAGAAAGAAAAAGGTCATTAAAAAGACATGAAAGAAGGAAAAAACCAAAATGGATGTTAGAAGAAACTGAAATTTGCTTTTAAATGCAGAGTAGCTAAAGCAAATGGGAGACATGATGAAGTAAAGAGATGAACAGAAGATTTCAAAGAGTGGCTCGAGAAGACAAAATATTGTAATGGAATATACAAAGATCTGGAGTTAGTAAACCAATAGGAAAAAAACATGATCAGCATTTCTCAAGCTGAAAGAACTAAAGAGAAAATTCAAGCCTTGAGTACTGAAGGATACTATGGGCAAAAAATTGAATGACACAGAAATAACAAGAATAGGCAAATGTATAGAGAACGTTTATTAGTGGTAACCAGGGGTAAGAGGGACAAGGAAAGGAGGAATCATTGTTTAGGAAGCAGTGAATTTCTGTTGATGGTGATGGGAAATTTGGCAATGATTATGGGTTATGGTTGCACAGAATGATGAATGTAATTGATATCACTAAGTCGTATACCTGAAAATTATTGAATTGGCAAATATTGTGTTATATTTCTACAAGAATAAAAAAATATTTAAAGAAGATGGAAGGAGTACAGAGAGTCACTGTAACAAAAAGAATTGTTCAGTGTTCAACCATTTCAGGAGGTAGCATATGATCAAGAACCACTGGTACTGAAGGAAGAAGTTCAAGCTGCACTGATGGCAGTGTAAAAAACAAAGCTCCAAGAATTGATGGAAAACCGATTGAGATGCCTCAACAAACAAATGCAATGCTGGAAGCGCTCACTCATCTACGTCAAGGAATTCAGAAGACAACTACCTAGCCAATTGACTGGAGATGCATATTTGTGCAGATTCCATAGAAAGGCAATCAAATGGAATGCTGAAATTACCGAGCAATATCATTAATATTACATGCTAGAAAAATTTTTCTGAAGATAATTAAAAAACAATTGCAGCCATACATAGAAAGGGAACTCCCAGAAGTTCAAGCCAGATTCAGAAGAGAATATGAAATGAGAGATATCATTGCTGATGTCAGATGGTTCTTGCACCAAAATCAGAGAATACCAGAAGGATGTTTACCTGTGTTTTATTGACTATGTGAAAGTATTAAACTGTGTAGATCATAATAAATTATGGATAACATTATGAAGAATGTAAATTACAGAACACTTAATTGTGCTTATGTGGAATCTGTATATGGCCACCGTCATTGGGGATTTCACAGATGACCACTCTACTCTGTTGCCTTCCACTCTTCCAGGCTCAGAGCATCTTACACCATATCTTTCTGGTCCCTCTCTAATAATTTAAAAATAACATGCATTGGTTTAAGAATAATAGTGTTAAGATGCCTTACAATTTACAAATAACTCTTTAGATGATACTGATATTAAGAGAGATCTAAAATGCAGACAGTTACATTTTGTGTTTGGAAATAATCCTCTGGCGTCCATGCATCGTGCAAATGCCTGGATTTCAGCTACTGACCTTGTAAAAGGCTCTGTAAACTACCACCTTTCCATGTAAATTACACATATTTCATGAAAAAAAAAATTTAGGCAAAGGAAGTACAAGTGTTCTCTTATCTCATATCTTATAAATTTTTTCTTAAAAGTGTCAAATTAAAAAAAACACAATTCAGGCCCAGATCACACTCGCTCTGATGGCCTGGCCGGGCCAATGGGCTGGCGGCGTCCACGTGACCCGCACCGGCAGGAGGGCATGAGGAGGCAGTCCGGGCAGGCACGCTGCTGGCCCATATCGCTACCGAGGCTGCCTCCGGAACTGGAAGTGAGCCGCACAGGTCAGCAGCTGGAGCAAAGCATGGCAGCTGCCAAGGTGGCTTTAACCAAAGAGCAGATCCAGCTGAGCTAAGAAGAATATTTTTGAAGTATGGAAGCACTGAAGAAAATGGTGAATTTTTCATGTTGCCCAATGACTTTGTCACTCAATATTTGAAACATTTTTGGAGAAAGCCAGCCTAATCCGAAGACTGTGGAACTTTTAAGTTGTGTGGTGGATCAGACGAAAGATGGATTAACAGCCCTTCAAGAATTTGTAGCATTTGAATCTGTCCTGTGTGCCCCTGATGCTTTGTTCATGGGGCCTTTCAGCTGTTTGACAAAGTTGGCAAAGGAGAAATCACTTTTGGGGATGTTAAGTGAGTTTTTGGACAGACCACAATTCATCACCATATTCCGTTTAACTGGGATTCAGAATTTGTGCAACTACGTTTTGGAAAAGAAAGAAAACAACACTTGACATAATGGAATTCACTCAATTTTTACTGGAAATACAGTCGGAGCATGCAGAGTAGGCATTTGTGCAATGGGACAATGCCAGGACTGGAAGAGTCACAACCACTGACTTCCAAGACATCATGGTCACCATCCTCCCCCATGTCTTGACACCTTTTGTGGAAGAATGTCTAGTAGCTGCTGCTGGAGGTACCATGTCCCATCAAGTTGTTGTTGTTAGGTGCCATCGAGTCAGTTCCGACTCATAGCGACCCTGTGAACAACAGAACGAAACACTGCCCGTTCCTGCACCATCCTCACAATTGTTGTTATGCTTGAGCCCATTGTTGCAGCCACTGTGTCAATCCAACTTGTTGAGGGTCTTCCTCTTTTTCGCTGACACTGTACTTTACCAAGTGTGATGTCCTTCTCCAGGGACTGATCTCTCCTGACAACATGTCCAAACTATGTAAGACGTAGTCTCGCCATCCTTGCTTCTAAGGAGCATTCTGGTTGTACTTCTTCCAAGACAGATTTGTTCGTTCTTTTGGCAGTCCATGGTATAGTCAATAGTCTTTGCCAACACCACGGTTCAAAGGGGTCAATTCTTCACTGTTCTTATTAATTGTCCAGCTTTCACATGCATATGAGACAGTTGAAAACACCATGCCTTGGGTCAGGCACACCTTAGTCCTCAAGGTACTATCTTTGCTTTTCAGCACTTTAAAGAGTTCTTTTGCAGCAGATTTGCCCAATGCAATGTGTCTTTTGTCTTCTTGACTGCTACTTCCATGGGTGTTGATTGTGGATCCAAGTAAAATGAAATCCTTGATAATTTCCATCTTTTCTCCATTTATCATGATGTTGTTTATTGTTCCAGTTGTAAGAATTTTTGTTTTCTTTATGTTGAAGTTAGTTTCTCCTATTTTAATGGATTTAATTCGCTCCTTAACAATATGGAACTCATTAGAAAGATCTACAGTACTCTGGCTGGCAACAGAAAAGATGTAGAAGTGACAAAGGAGGAGTTTGTTCTGGCAGCTCAGAAATTCGGTCAGGTTACACCCATGGAAGTTGACATCTTGTTTCAGTTAGCAGATTTATACGAGCCATGGGGAGGAATGACCTTAGCAGACATTGAACGAATTGCACCTCTGAAAGAGAGAACTCTGCCCTTCAACTTGGCCGAGGCCCAGAGGCAGAAAGACTCAGGGGACACAGCTCAGCCAATTCTCCTGCAGGTTGCAGAGTCAGCTTACAGGTTTGGCCTGGTTCTATTGCTGGAGCTGTTGGAGCCACTGCCGTGTGTCCGATCGATCTTACAAAAACTTGAATGCAAAACCAACGATCCACTGGCTCTTTTATGGAAGAACTTATGTATAAAAACAGCTTTGACTGTTTTAAGAAAGTTCTATGCTACGAAGGCTTCTTTGGACTGTATAGAGAGGTCTGTTGCCACAGATATTTGGAGTTGCTCCAGAGAAGGCCATAAAACTTACAGTGAATGATTTTGTCAGGGATAAATTTATGTGCAGAGATGGTTTGGTCCCATTTGCGGCATAAATTCTTGCTGGACGCTGTGCAGGAGGCTCCCAGGTGATTTTTTCCAATCCTTTAGAAATTGCCAAGATTCATTTGCAAGTGGATGGAGAAATCACCATCGGTCCTTGAGTCAGTGCTCTGTCGGTCCTGCTGGACCTGGGGTTCTTTGGGACCTACAACGGTGCCAAAGCATGCTTTCTGCAGGACATTCCTTTCTGGGCCATCTAACTTCCCGTGCTATGCTTATGTGAAGGCTTCCTTTGCAAATGAAGATGGGCAGATTAGCCCAGGAAGCCTGCTCTTAGCTGGCACTATAGCTGGTATGCCTGTGGCATCTTTAGTAATCCTTGCTGATGTTATCAAGACAAGATTACAGGTGCCTGCCCGGGCTGGCCAAACCACTTACAGCAGAGTTGTAGACTGCTTTAGAAAGATACTGCAGAAAGAAGGCCCAAAAGCTTTGTGGAAAGGAGCCAGTACTCGAGTATTTCGATCCTCACCCCAGTTTGGTGTAACTTTGCTGATTTATGAATTGTTACGGTGATGGTTCTACACTGATTTTGGAGGAGTAAAACCCATGGGATCGGAACCAGCTCCTACATCCAGGATCACACTGCCTTCTCCCAATCCTGATCACGTTGGGGGCTACAGATTGGTGGTTGCAACTTTTGCAGGGGTTGAAAACAAATTTGGACTTTACCTACCTCTCTTTAAGTCATGAGCATCTACCTAAAACGTTCCAGCAGAGGCCCATAGGAGAACCAGCGGCAGGATATTGCCATAGCATTGTTGTTACAACAGTGATGAACACCTCACCTTGGATTTAAGCAACATCTCATCCCTTTCGCTTTCATCTCTTGTTTAAATTCTAGTTGAGGTTTTTTATAAAGTGAAATGATTAATTTTCTGTGTTTTCTTTATCAGATCATTAATAATTATTCTTTGGCTTCAGCCTTGTATCAGACATGTTTTAGAATTTGGTCAACACTGCATGATTTGGAGAAAGGAGCAAATAGGAATAGAAATTAAGGCTTTTCTTCTCTTTGGACTGAGATTAGAATCCCAAAGAGTCTACTGAAAAGCAATCTTAGTGCTCAGAGCAAAGTGTTTCTTGTGTGTTTAAACTGGTAGTAAGCTGAGTGCGTATTTATAAAAGTAAAAAACACTGGAAGAAATGAAAAAAACTATCAGAAATAGCCAGCCTGGCTTCAAATCTTAAACATGCACAAATTCTGTCTCTGGATTATATTATGAAGCTTTTATGTGAAACATGTGTTTTGTAATGAAAACCACACTGAAGATGTTTAGTAATCATATTCTGTTACTGGTACCAACACTACTAGGGAAAATCCTTTGTGCTTTAGGGAAGTACTTTTGGCATTTTATTATATAGACATAGAAACTATTGGATGCAGCACTTCTCCTGGATGTGCTAAATTTGGGTAACTGTCCATATGATGCACATATGTTGATTACTGCCTATTTCAATAGACACTGTAGAAGAAATGTCTGTACCGTATTGCAGGTACGTGCCCTAATCCCCCTCCTGATAATCAGTACCCATTTGCTATTAAAATCCACTTTATCTTGGATCATGTAAGACAAATATATTCTAATGTAAGTCTTTATTTAATTTCCAGTGCCTTGCATAATCTTCAGAGGCCCATGTGTTTGTGAAGGTGGAAATAAACCGTTTTTAAAGCCAAAACACACACACACACACACAAACACACACACAATCCAAAATTCTAGTCTACACAGAATAATGTATGCAGAAGAATTCCTCTCTCTCAAAAAGGCTTCCTCTGGTTCAAATAAAAACTAATTCGATTTACTTAAATTCAATATCTCACAGCTTTTCATAATGTCACTATTATATATGAATGAGAGTCCATGGCATTATTTCTGTTGCTTGGCAAGCCACTTATACTCCCTGAATCCATTACATGTGTCATCAGTTTTTCAGGGTTGAGGCCTCCACCTAGCCCTTGATGAGCACATCATCAAACACTTGCTATTATTTTATTAATTACCGTGGGTGATTATTATGTGTTTCTGGCTCAGAGAGTGTTTCCTCCAGCTAAACTCCCCCAATGGTTCTCCCACCTCATCTCTTATTGATTACTTTTCTTCCAAAATGCCACCATTCCTCTGTCCAGTTTTCTTGATACTTGGGTTTCATTCTACAACTAACTGTATACCAACTAACAGCTCTGAAGGCAAAGTAACTACCTGCCATTTCCCCCAACAAAATGCCACTCTCTATAAGATGTCTTCCAACAATGCTGACTTTACATTCAACAAGAGTTTCACTATGGAAATCCCAAATAGGAACACTTTCTTTTCCCCTGTGAACATTTCTGCAGCTATGACCATGCTATCCTTTGGGACCTGCTTCAGTGTGCAAACTCGGATCCTTGAGGGATTGGGGTTCAACCTCACAGTTACAAATATGGTAGATATAAATCCAACTATATCAATAATCACTTTAAATCTGAGTAGTCTACATACACAAATTAAGAGATAGAGACTGTAAGTGTGAGTAAAAAAAACCAAGACTATACGTTGTTTATAATAAACCCATGTTAAATATAATGACACAGAGATGAAAAGTGAAAGGATGGAGAATGATACACCACACTAACTCCAACCAAAAGTAAGCTAGATTAGCTATATTAATTTCAAACAAAGCAGACTTCAGAGCAAGAAAAATTATCAGGGATAAAGAAGGTCACTACATAATGATAAAGGGGTAAATTCTAAAAGAAGACATAACAGTCCTTAATGTGTATGTGCTTAACAGCAGAGTGTCAAAATACATGAGGCATATGTGTTTTGATAGAATTGCAAAAAGAATGCAGAGAGACAGTCCAATATGGCAAAGCAGTTAGACACTTCATAACATCCCTCTTACAATGAAGACCTGAGAAAACAAATGAATCAGATAGAGATAACAACTTTGGAACCCTGTGCATCAAAGGCAAGGCTGAAGAATCAGACTGAGCTCCGGGTGGAAGAAGAGACAGTATAAAAACAGTGGACTCGGAGAATTATGGATCACCAGCATTCTGCTAGCCAAACCTGCATAGTGCAGCCATATGGAGGCGGAGCAAGCAGCGTTCCCAGCCAAAAATCCCCATCACCTGGTGCAGCCAAGCAAGAGTGACTCCACACTCAAGTCCAGAGCCGGGCAGGAGTGCTTCCCACCCTGTGAAAGTCAAGTACATGTACTCCACCCACCCCTCCCACCTCAACCGCCTGTGCTGGAGGCCCAAGGGCCTGTGGGGTCCTCCACCCTCCTCACCCATCCCCATTCCCCACACGTGATTGCAGTCCAGTGGCATGCACCACTGCCTCACCCTCTAAGCCAGGAACACATGGAGTGGAGGTTTCTGCTCATTCACTCAGCCACTTGTACTGGGGGCCCATGGACCTACAGCACCTCCTACCCCCTCCAGCCACCTGTGCTGGGTGCCTGAGGGCCAGTGGTGCCTCCCAGTCCCTCTGGCCACTTGTGCCAGGGGCCTGAGGGCTGGTGGTGCCTCCTACTCCCTCTGGCCACCCATACCGGGGCTCTGAGGACTGGAGGTGCCTCCCACACCCTCCAGCCACCTGAACTGGGAGCCTGAGGGCTGGTGATGCCTCCCACTCCCTTTAGCCACCCACACTGGGGCCTTGAGGGACAGCAGTGCCTCTCACTTCCTCCAGCCACCTGTGCCAGGGGCCTGAGGACTAGCAGTGCCTCCTACTCCCTCCAGCCACCTGCACTAGGGACTCAGGGACTGGTGGTGCCTCCTATTTCCTACAGCCACCTGCATCACAGGTCAGAGGACTGGCTGCACAACCTCCCCTGCAATGTGCTCTAGTGAACAGGGGCATGCCACTTTCCCACTGGGCACCCATGAACAGGTGACGTCCCCCTGCCTTGCCCCCTTCATTACCCTTCCCCTGCAACTGGAGTTCCCACTTTGAGCACCCCTGTGCAGCCCTGCTTGCCTGGGACTGTTGGTGAGAGTTCCTACACCACCCACCTGGTGACCAACGATCTGCACACTTTCACCTGACCACCCAGCAGTCAGCAGAGTGCACACACAACACTCAACCCAGAAATCTGGGTGAACACTCCCTGCACCCATGGCCAGGTGACCAGCTGGACAAATATATCACCTCACCAGAAACACTAGTTACATCCTCAGCAGCCCACAAGACCACTGAAGAGAGACCCAGTCACGCCCCATCCACCTGGAGTTAGATGAGAACTTCAATGAGGCCAGCTTAGCAACCAGAGTAGCACATACTCCCAGCCTACTCGGATATATTAAAACAAAACAAAACAAAAATTCAGGATGCAGCAAAGAAACATACAATAAATTAAAAATATAATAACTTCTTAATGTCTTGGAGACAGCAGACAATATCAAATCACATAAAGAAGCAGGACAAGATGTCTCCAGCAAGTGACCAAAATAAAGAATCAGAAAACCTTCTAGAGGAAGAAATGTCAATGGAACTACCTGATAAAGAATTCAAAAGACTAATATACAGGGCTCTCCAAGAGATGAAGGAAAACACAGACAAAACTAAGGAAAACATATATAAAAATCAAGGAAAACAGAGAAAGCAATAGATGAATTCAGGAAAACAATACAAGAACAAAACGACAAAATAAATAGACAATTACAAACCATACAAAAGCAGCAACTAGAAATCCAAAAGATAAACAACAAAATTTCAGAAATGGACAATTCAATAGAAGGTTTTAGGAGCAAATTTGAAACAATGGTAGACAGAATCAGCAAATTTTAAGACAAATCCCTTGACACCAATTTGTTTGAGGAAAAACTAGAAAAAAGAATGAAGCAGAATGAAGAAATCCCAAGAACTCTGTGGGACACTATCAAGGGAAAAATTTTCCTGTGATTGGAGTTCCAGAACAGGGAGAGGCAAGGGAAAACACAGAGAGAATTGTCAAAGATTTGCTGGCAGAAAACTTCCCTAATATCATGAAAGATGAGAAGATATCCATCTGAGTATCTCAACAAACTCTACAAAGGATAGACTCCAAAAGAAAGAGACCAAGACATGTTATAATTAAACTTGCAAAAAACAAAGACAAAGAATCCTGAGAGTATCTTGGGAAAAACAAAAATTCACCTAAAAAGGGGAACCAATAAGACTAAGCTCTGATTACTTGGCAGAAACTATGCTGACGAGAAGGCAGTGGGATGACATATATAAAATCTTGAAGAAAAAAGTTGCCAGCTGAGAATTATATACCCAGCAAAACTGTCTCTCAAATATGATGGTGAAATTAGGACATTTCCAGATAAACAGAAATTAAAGGAATTTGTAAAAACCAGACCAAACTTACAAGAAATATTAAAGGGAGTCCTTTGGGTAGAGAACCAACAACATCAGACAACAACATGAGATTAGGAAAAAGAACAGCATCAGCTAGATACCAATCCAGATTTTTAAAAATTCTCAAAAATAAAACAAAGCTAAAAGACTGAAAACAGGAAATTCAGAAATGTAAATCTGTGAATGACAAAAACAACAAAACCAAAAAGAGTGAATAAATGGTGTAGTTATAGAACTTTCATACAGAAAGGACTTAAAGGCAATATCAAGAAATAAAAGACTGGTTTAAACTCAGGAAGATAAAGATAAATTTCAAGATAACCAAAAAGAAAGTTAACAAACCTCCTCATCAAAATAAAAAAGAAGAAAAACATAATGACTCAAGCACAAAATCAACAATGGAAGAAATGAAAAGAAAATCCACAACAAAAAGAACTCAGCACAGAAAATTAAGTGGAACAAAGAAACTGTCAACATCACACACAAAAAAGGAAAACAAAATGACAGCAGTAAACTCATACCTATCAATAATCACACTGAATGTAAATGGCTTAAATGCACTAGTAAAGAGACAGAGAGTGGCTGAATGGATTTAAAAAAATAAAAAACATGACCCATCATTATGCTGTCTGCAAGAGACACACCTTAGACACAAAGAGAAAAGCAAACTAAAACTCAAAGGATGGAAAAAATGTATCAAGCAAACAATAACCCAAAAACATCAGGAGTGACGATATTAATCTTTGCTAAAATAGACTTTAAGGCAAAATCCACCATAAAAGATAAGGAAGCCCAAACCAAACCAAACCCATTGCCATCAAGTTGATTCCAACTCATAGCAACCCTATAGGACAGAGTAGAACTGCCCCATAGAGTTTCCAAGGACCATCTGGTGGATTCAAACTGCTTATCCCCCCAGAAAAGATAAGAAAGGACATTATATAATGATTAAAGGGTCAATCCACCAGGAGGACATAACCACAATAAATATATATGCACCCAATGACAGGGCTCCAAAATACAGAAAACAAACTCTAACAGCATTGCAAAGAGAAGTAGAGAGTTCCACAATAATAGTAGAAGACTTCAACACACCACTTTCAGTGAAGGACAGAACATCTAGAAAGAAACCAAAGATACAGAAGTTCTAAATGCCACAATCAACCAACTTGACCTCAAAGACTTATACAGAACACTTCACGCAACAGCAGCAAAGTATACATTCTTTTGTAATGCACGTGGAACATTCTCCAGAAGAGACCGTATTTTAGGCTGCAAAGCAAGCCTTAACAAAATCCAAAACATCAAAATAACATAAAACATTTTCTCTGATCAAAATGCCATAAACGTAGAGATCAATAACAGGAATAGCAAGGAAAAAAAATCAAATACATGGAAGTTGAATAACACCTTGCTTCAAAACCACTGGGTAATAGAAGAAATCAAAGATGGAATTAAAAAAATTCTAGAATCAAATGAGAATGAAAACACATCTTACCAAAACTTTGGGACATAGCAGAAGCAGTGCTCAGAGATCAATTTATAGTAATAAATGAACACATCAAAAAAGAAGGAAGGGCCAAGATCAAAATATTAACCCTACAACTTAAATAGAGAGCAGCAAAAGAAATAATAAAGATTAGGGCAGAAACAAATGAAATAGAGAACAGAAAAACAATAGAAAAAATCAACAAGACCCGAAGTAATGTCTTTGAAAGGATCAACAAAATCGACAAACTATTGGTCAAACTGATAAAACCAAGAGAGGAAGCAAATAACCTGAATAAGAAATGAGATGGGGGGCATTACAACAGAACCAACTGAAAGAAAAAAGATCATAACAGAATACTACAAAAAATTGTACTCGAATGAATTTGAAAATCTAGAGGAAATAAACAGATTTCTAGAAACACACGACCTAAATACACTAACACAAACTGAGGTAGAAAAACTGAACAGACCCATAACAAAAGAAGAGATTGAAGAGGTAATAAAAAAAACTCTCAACAAAAGCCCTGGCCCACATGGCTTCACTGGAGAATTCCACCAAATATTCGGAGAAGAGCCCATACCAATACTGCTCAAACTATTTCAGAGTATAGAAAAGGAAGGAATACTCTTGACTTCATTCTATGAAGCCAACACTACCCTGATACCAAAGCCAAAGACACCACAGAAAAAGAAAACTACAGAACAATATCTCTCATGAATAAAGATGCAAAAATTTTCAACAAAATTCTAGCCAATAGAATTCAACAGCGTATCAAAAAAAAATAATACATCATGACCAAGTGGAATTCATACCAGATGTGTTAGGCTGGGTTCTTTAGAGAAGCAAAAGCAGTGATGCGTACATATGTATATACACATATACATACATATATACATATATATACACATGCATACATACATGTATATACATATATGTGTATATATAGACACTTGACTGGTTTTGCTTCTCTAGCTTTTTGTCATGGATTGAATTGTGTCCCCTAAAAATATCTGTCAACTTGACTGGGTCATGGTTCCCAGTATTGTATGATTGTTACCGTTTTGTAATCTGATGTGATTTCCTTATGTGCCGTAAACTCTAACACTATGATGTAATAAGATGGATTAGCGACAGTTATACTGATGAGGTATACAAGATTGG
>NW_004444416.1:16765-23712 GCF_000243295.1 Trichechus manatus latirostris | reverse complement strand
CTGGGCAGTGTTTTGTTCTGTTGTACATAGGGTCACTATGAGTTGGGACTGACTCGATGGCACCTAACAACAACATATATAGACAGACAGGCTTCTGTCAAGGAAATGGCTCACGAGATTGTAGAGGCTGGAAAGTCCCAAGTCCGTGGGTCAAGCTGGAGGGTTCTCCTGACTCATGTAGCTGCAGGGGCTGGTGAACTCAAGATCATCAGGTTAGACAACAGGCATCTGGCTCACAGACCGTGGAGGCTGATGAATTCCAAGATTGGCAGGTAAGCTGCTAGCTCAAGTCCCAAGAACTGTAGGTCAGATGAACAGGAGCCAGCTGCAGGATCCAGAGTGAGCAAAAGCCTGCAATCCTTACCAGAAATTCCACCTTTATTTGATGCAGGCCACACCCCCAAGGAAACTCCTTTTCAACTGATTGGCTACTCACAGCAGATCCCATCATGGAGGTGATCACATCATTATATGTCTGCCAAACTACATTGTAGCTGCCATACCACTGAGATTCATGGCCCAGTCCAGTTGACACACAACCTTAACGATCACACCAGCTATGCAAGGAATAGTTCAACATTAGAAAATCAATCAGTATAATCCACTACATAAATAAAACAAAAGAAAAGAATCTCATGATCATTTCAGTTGACACTGAAAAGGCATTTGATGAAGCCCAACAACCATTCCTGATAAAAACTCTCAGCAAAATAGGAATAGAAGGGAAATTCCTCAACATAATAAAGGACATTTATACAAAACCAATAGCCAACATTATTTTCAACAGAAGGACACTGAAAACTTTCCTCTTGAGAACAGGAACCAGACAAGGATGGCCTTTATCACCACTCTTATTCAGCATTGTACTGGAAGTACTAGCTAGAGCAGTTAGGCAAGAAAAAGAAACAAAGGACATCCAAATTGGTAAAGAAGAAGTAGAACTATCCCTTTTCACATATGGTATGATCCTATGCATAGAAAACCCCAAAGATTCCACAAAAAAAGCTTCTAGAACTAATAGAAGGAATTACAAAGTGCAGGATACAAGATCAGCATACAAAAACAGTTGGATTTCTCTACACCAACAAAGAGAACTTCCAAAAGGAAATCAGGAAAACAATACCATTTACAATAGCTTCCAAAAAGATAAAATACTTAGTAATAAATCTAACCAAGGATGTAAAGGACCTATACAAAGAAAACTACAAAACACTACTGCAAGAAACCTATATAAATGGAAAAATATACCATGTTCATGGATAGGAAGACTCAACATTGTGAAAATGTCAATTCTCCCCAAAGCGATCTACAGGTATAAGGCAATCTCGATCCAAATTCCAACAGCATTCTCTAACCAGATGGAAAACTAATTACCAACTTTATATGGAAAGGAACAAGGCCCTGGACAAGAAAGCATTATTGAAGAAAAAGAACAAAGTAGGAGGCCTCACACTACCTGATCTCAGAACCTACTCTACAGCCACGGTAGTCAAAACAGCCTGGTACTGGTACAATGACAGACACATAGACCAATGGAACAGAATCAAGAACCCAGACGTAAATCCATCAGCCTGTGGGAGCTGATCTTTGACAAATGGCCAAAATCCATTAAATGGGGAAAAAACAATCTCTTTAAAAAATGGTGCTGGAAAAACTTGATATCCATTTGTAAAAAAAAAAAAAAAATACCTCACATCATACACAAAAACTAACTCAAAATGGATCGAAGACCTAAATATAAAACCTAAAACTATAAAGATCATGGAAGAAAAAATAGGATCAGTGCTAAGGGCCCTAATGTATGGCAAATAGTATATTAAACTTAACTAAAAATGCACAAACAGCAGAAGATGAACTGGATGAATAGGACTTTCTAAAAATTAAACACTTATGCTTATCAAAAGATTTCTCTAGAAGAATAAAAAGAGAACGTACAAACTGGGAAAAAAATTTTGGCTATGACATATCCAACAAGGTTCTAATCTCTAAAATTTATAGAAAACTTCAACACCTCAAGAACAAAAAGACAAACAATCCAATTAAAAAATGGGAAAAGGATATGAACAGACACTTCACCAAAGAAGACATTCAGATGGCTAACAAACACATCAAGAAATGCTCACGATCCTTAGCCGTTAGAGAGATGCAAATCAAAATACAATGAGATACCATTTCATCCCGACATTACTGGAACTAATAAAAAAAACCAAATGTTGGAGAGGTTGTGGGGAGATTGGAAGTCTTATACACTGCTGGTGGGAATGTAAAATGGTACAACCACTATGGAAAACAGTATGGTGCTTCTTTCAAATTCTAGAAATAGAAATATCATATGACCTAGCAATTCCACTCCTAGGTATATACCCTAAAGAAATAAGAGCTGAGACACAAATAGACATATTCACACCCATGTTCATTGCAGCATTATTAATAATAGCAAAAAGATGGAAACAACCTAAGTGCTCATCAACAGATGAATGGATTAACAAACTGTGGTACATACACACAATGGAATACTATGTAATGATAAAGAATAATGTCGAATCTATGGAACATCTCACAACATGGATGAATTTGGAGGAAATTATGCTGAGTGAAATAATTCAATCACAAAAGGACAAATACTGTCTGAGATCACTAAGAAACAAGAAAAGGTTTACACACAGGAAAAAAATAAGACTCTGTGATGGTTACTAGAGTTGAGAGTGGGAGGGAAAATTACCAAATAGATAGAAGACACATGTTAATACTGGTGAAGGGAAAGGAAATACACAATATGGGGGAAGTCAGCAAAACATGACCAGGCATAGGAGGACTCTGAGAGGAATGCAAGAATAAAGGGCAACTACAGTAGCTACTACAGCTTAGACAATCCTGCAACAGTAGTATTAACAAACAATAATTTATGAATGGATAAATAGGTAGATAGATATGCCAAGAGGTGTAGGAGGGTGTAAGGGAACACACCCAGCTTCAGATATAGGTTTGGTGGTGGATATTTCTACATACATAACTGTAGGTGCTGTTTATATATTAATGTAGGCAATAGAGCACACAAGGGCCACAGTCAGGGCAACTTCGAAGACATAATCAAACACCTCACAGAGTGAAGTTCCTAGGCTCGAAGGCAAAGGCCCATAGACTTGGGACATCTATGTCAATTGGCACAACATAGTTCGTAAAGACAAAGTTCTGCATCCTACTTTGGTGAGTAACATCTGTGGTCTTAAAAGCTTGTGAGTGGCCATCTAAGATACAATTATTGGTCTCTACCTGTCCAGAGAAAAGGAGAGTGAAAAAAACCAAAGACTCAAGGGAGCAATTAGTCCAGAGGACCAGTGGGCCACATGAACCACAGCCTACAGGACTCCAAGACCAGAAGAACTAGATGGTGCCCGGCTACCACTACTGACTGCTCTGACTGGGATCACAACAGAGGGTCCTGGACAGAGTGGAAGAAAAACTGTAGAACAAAAAAATTCATGAAAAGACCAGACTTACTGGTCTGACAGAGACTAAAGGAACCCCTGAGACTGTGGCCCAAAAAAAACCCTTCTTACCTGGAACTGAAGCCATTCCTGGAGATTGCCTTTCAGTCAAACCATAGACAGGCCCATAAAACAAACAATAACACCTGAGATGAATGTGTTCCATAGAACAATCAATTATATGAGATCAAAAGGGTGACATTTTCCCAAAAGCAAAGATGAGAAAACAAGAAAGGGTAGAAAATCAGGATGAAACAGGGAAACTAGGACAGAAATGGGGAGAGTGATGACGCATTGTGGGGAATGAAACACTTTATGTGCAAAGTATTCAATGGGAAACTAATTTGTTCTGTAAACTTTCACCTAATGTGCAATAAAAATATTTTTTAAATGTTAGGAAAAAAGGAAATGAATTCACTATTATAGTTGGAGACATCATATAACAACAGAATACACATTCTTTTCAAGCTCACATGGAACATTCACCAAGATAGACTACATTCTGGTCCATAAAGCATAAGATAACATGTGTAAAAGAACTGAAAACATATAAAGTGTGCTCTCAGACCCCAATGGAATTAAACTAGGAATCAGTAAAAGAAAGATAGCTGGAAAATTCCAAAATATTTGGAGATTAAGGAACACATTTCTAAATAATAGGTTGAGTAGGTCTTAAGAGAAATGAAAAAAATATTTTTTAATTCAATGAAAATGACAATACATATTATCAAAATTTGTGGGATGCAGTGAAAGCAGTGTTTAGAGGGAAATTTATAGCATTGAACACATATTTTTTAAAAGTCTAAAATAAACAATCTAAACTTCCACTATGAAAACCCATTGCTGTCAAGTTGATTGTGACTCATAGCAACCCTATAAGACAGATGAAAGCAGTGTTTAGAGGGAAATTTATAGCATTGAACACATATTTTTTAAAAGTCTAAAATAAACAATCTAAACTTCCACTATGAAAACCCATTGCTGTCAAGTTGATTGTGACTCATAGCAACCCTGTAAGACAGAGTACAACTGCCCCATAGGGCTTCCAAGGAGCGGCTATTGGATTAGAACTGTCGACCTTTTGGTTAGCAGCCGAGCTCTTAACCACTGTGCCACAAGGGCTCTAAACATCCACTATAAAAAACTAGAAAAGAAAGAGCAAATTAAATCCAAAGTAAAGAGAAGAAAAGAAATAATAAAAATTGGAGCAGAAATCAATGAAATTGAAAACAGGAAATGGAGAAAATCAAACCAAAAGCTGGTTCTTTGAAAATATCAATAATATTAATAAACCTCTAGCATGACTAACCAAGAAGAAAGAGAGAAGACACAAATTGCTGTCAGAAATGAAAAAGGGGCCATCACTACTGATACTATTGACATTAACAGAATAGTGAAGGAATATTATGAGCAACTCTATGCCCATGAATTTGATAACCTATAGGAAATGAACCAATTCCTTGAAATACATAATCTACCAAAACTTACACAAGGAGAGATAGATAATAAGAATAAGCCTATATCTCCTCATATGCATGAAAAAGCTGGACAATGAATAAGGAAGACTGAAGAACTGAGGCCTTTGAATTATGGTGTTGGTGAAGAATATTGACTATTCCATGTACTGCCAGAAGAATAAACAAGTATGTCTTGGAAAAAATATAGCCAGAGTGCTCCTTGGAGATGAGGGTGAAGAGACTTCATTTCACATACTTTGGACATGTTATCAGGAGGGATCAGTCCCTGGAGAAGGACATCGTGCTTGGTAAAGTAGAGGGTCAGTGAAAAAGGGGAAGACTCTCAACGAGATGGATTGACACAGTGGCTGCAACAATGGATTCAAACATAACAATGATTGTGAGGATAGAGCAGGACTGGGTAGTGTTTTGTTCTGTTGTACATGGTGTTGCTATGAGTTGGAACTGACTCGGCAGCACGTAACAACAACAACTTATCTATTAAGGAAACTGAATCAATAATTAATAATCTTCCAAAAGGGAAAGCACCAAAACCAGACTGTTTTACTGTTGAATTCTACGAAACATTTAAAGAAGAAATAATAGTAATTTTCTATAATCTCTTTGAGAAAATAGAACAGAAAGAAGCATGAAAACACACGTCGACATTTTAACTTTGCTCATGTTCTCTGGTATTGCTATAAGAAAACACCCAGGTTTGTCTAGTGGAAAATAAAAAAACAAGTGGGACCAAGCCAAGTCACCCAGTAATCTGGAATGAGGCCAGATTAGATCATCCAGTAGCCACCCAGTACCCAAACATGCCAGTGAGGCTAGCCATCATCAGAAACACCCCAAAACTGAGCTCAGCCTAAGTTGCCCACCCACAGATTCATGAAGTAAATGATGACCTTATGTACAACAGAGCAAAATGTTGCCCAGTCCTGCATCATCCTCATGACCACTAGCATGTTTGAGTCACTCATTGTGGCTATTGTGCCAATTCATCTCACCCAGGGTCTCCCTCACCCTCACTGTCCCTCTCCTTTACCAAACATGATGTCTCTTCTAGCAATGGATCCCTCCTGATAACATGTCTAAAGCAAATGAGTTGGAGAATGTTTTGATGTGACCCATCAATTTTTCACTGGCTAATTTTTTTGAGTAGTTTGCCAGGCCTTTCTTCCTAGTCTGTTTTAGTATGGAAACTCCTCTGAAACCTCTTCACCATGGGTCACCCTGCTGGTATTTGAAATACCGGTGGCATAGCTTCCAGCATCACAGCAACACATAAGCCAACATAGTACAACAAACTGACAGATAGGTGGTGGAAGCAAGTACTACCTTATCTGTAATTACATTGAAAGTAAATGGATAAAGCATTCCAAACAAAAGGTGGAGGTTGGCAAAGTGGATTTTAAAAATTATCCAACTTTATTCTGTCTACAAGAGAGAAACTAATTTCAAAGACATAAAAAGACTGAAAGTAAAAGGATAGAAAAAGATATACTATGCAAATAGTAACTAAAAGAGATGGAGTTACTGTACTAATGTCAGAAAAAATAGACTTTTAGACAAAAAATTTTACAACAGAAAAAGAAGTACATCTTACAGTGATAAAAAGGTGAATCTATCAAGGAGATATAACAATTATAAGCATATGTTCTCTTAATAACAGAGCCCCAAAATACATGAAGTAGAAACTGACAGGCTTGAAGGAAGAAATAGGAGCTTCAGTAATAGTAGTTGGAGACTTCAATATTCCACTTTCAATAATGGATATAACAACTATGCAGATCAACAAGGAAATATAAGATGTTACCAACACTATAAACCAACTAGATCTAACATATCTGTAGAACACTCCACCTGACAATAGCAAAATACACATTCTTCTCAAGTGCACATGGAACATTCTCCAGGATGAACCACATGATAAGCTATAAGACAAGACTTAATAAAGTAAAACGGATTGAAATAATACAAATTATGCTCTCTGACC
>NW_004444416.1:14913-16263 GCF_000243295.1 Trichechus manatus latirostris | reverse complement strand
CAGGAATATTAATGTTACACAGAGATAGAAACAGTAGGAAGGAGCTCTCACCCCTTCTATTGTTTTTGTTAGATGCTGTCAAGTTGATCCCAACTCATAGTGACCCTATGTACAACAGAACGAAACACTGCACGGTCCTGCACCACCCTCACAATCGTTGTTACGCTTGAGCCCATTGTTGCAGCCACTGTGTCAATCCTTTTCATTGAGAGTCTTCTTCTTTTTCGCTGACCCTCTCTACTTTACCAAGCATGCTGTCCTTTTCCAGGGATTGATCCCTCCTCATAGCATGTCCAAAGTATGTGAGACATAGTCTCGCCATCCTTGCTTCTAAGGAGCATTCTGGCTGTACTTCTTTCAAGACAGATCTGTTTGTTCTTTTGGCATTCCATATTGGCAGTCAATATTCTTCGCCAACACCATAATTCAAAGACGTCAGTTCTTCTTCGGTCTTCCTTATTCATCATCCAGCTTTCACATGCATATGAAGCAATTGAAAACACCGTGGCTTGGGTCAGGCACACCTTAGTCTTCAAGGTGACATCTTTGCTTTTCAACACTTTAAAGAGATTTGCAGCAGATTTGCCTAATGCAATGCATCTTTTGATTTCTGGACTGCTGCTTCCATGGGCGTTGATTGTGGAGCCAGGTAAAATGAAATCCTTGACAACTTCAATCTTTTTTCGTTTATCATGATGTCCAGTTATTGGTCCAGTTGCGAGGATTTTTGTTTTCTTTATGTTGAAGTGTAATCCATACTGAAGGCTGTAGTTTTTGATCTTCATCAGTAAGTGCTTCAAGTCCTTTTCACTTTCAGCAAGCAAGATTGTGTCATCTGCATAACGCAGGTTGTTAATGAGCCTTCCTCCAATCCTGATGCCCTGCTCTTCTTCATATAGTCCAATTTCTCAGATTATTTGCTCCGCATACAGATTGAATAGGTATGGTGAAATGATACAACCCTGATGTACACCTTTCCTGACTAAACCACGAAGTATCCCCTTGTTCTCTTTGAACAACTGCCTCTTGATCTATGTACAGGTTCCTCATGAGCACAATTAAGTGTTCTGGAATTCCTATTCTTCATAATGTTATCCATAATTTTTTAATGGTCCACACAGTGGAATGCCTTTTCATAGTCAATAAAACACAGACCTCTTTCTGGTATGCTCTGCTTTCAGCCAGGATCCATCTGACATCAGCAATGATATCCCTGGTTCCACATCCTCTTCTGAATCTGGCCTGAATTTCTGGCAGTTCCCTGTCGACATACTGCTGCAGCTGCTTTTGAATGATCTTCAGCAAAATTTTACTTGCATGTGATATTAATGATATTGTTCGATAATTTCC
>NW_004444416.1:7611-9055 GCF_000243295.1 Trichechus manatus latirostris | reverse complement strand
TGAGATACCATCTCACCCCAACAAGGCTAGCATCAATCCAAAAAACACAATAAATGCTGGAAAGGTTGTGGATAGACTGGAACACTTATACACTGTTGTTGGGAATGTTAAACTGTACAACCACTTTGGAAATCGATTTGGCGCTTCCTTGAAACACTAGAAATAGAAGTACCATACGATCCAGCTCTCCCACTCCTTGGAATATATCCTAGAAAAGAGATGTCACAGGAATAGATATATGCCACCCATGTTCATTGCAGCACTGTTCATGATAGCAAAAAGATGGAAATAACCTAGATGACCATCAATGGACGAATGGATAAACAAATTATGGTATATTCACACAATAGAATACTACGCAACGATAAAGTACAATAATGAAGCCGTGAAGCATAACATGGAGGAATCTGGAAGGCATTTTGCTGAGTGAATTTAGTCAGTCACTGAAGGACAAATATCGTATAAGACCACTATTATAAGAACTCAAGAAAAGTTTTAAACACAGAAGAAAACATTCTTGGATGGTTACGAGGGTGAAGGGAGGGAGAGGGTTATTCACCAACTAGATAGTAGACAAGAATTATCTTAGGTGAAGGGAAGGCCAGCACACACTACAGGGGAAGTCAGCACAACTGGACTAAACGAAAGCTAAGAAGTTTCCTGAATACAACCCAACATTTCAAAGGACACAGTAGCAGGGGCGAGGGTCTGGGGACTATGCTTTCAGGGGACATCTAGTTCAATTGGCATAACAAAGTTTATTAAAATGTTCTGCATCCTACTTTGGTGAATGGCATCTGGGGTCTTAAAAGCTAGCGAGCAGGCATCTAAGATATATGAACTGGTTCCAACTCACCTGGAGTAAAGGAGAATGAAGAACACCAAAGTCACTAGGAAAGTATTAGACCAAGACACAAAAGGGCGACATAAACCAGAGACTGCAGCAGCCTGAGACCAGAAGAACTAGGTGGTGCTCGGCTACCACCAGTGACCGCCCTGACAGGGAACACAACAGAGAGTCCCTGTTGGAGCAGAAGAGTTGGGTGGAAAACTCAAATTCTCGTAAAAAGATGAGACTTAATGGTCTGACTGAGACTGGAGGAACCCCGGAAAGCATGTCCCCCGGATTCTCTATCAGCCCAGAACTAAAACCATTCCCGAGTCCAACTCTTCAGACAAAGATTAGACTGGACTATGGGACATAAATGATACTTACGAAGAGTGTGATTCTTAGCTCAAGTAGATACATGAGACTAAATGGGCAGTTCCTGTCTGGAGGTGAGATGAGAAGGTAGAGAGGGTGTCATAAGCTGGTAAAATGGACACGGGAGATCAGTGGTGGAAAAGAGGAGTGTGCTGTCACAGTATAGGGAGAGCAATTAGGGTCACATAACAATGTATGTATAAATTTTTGTATGAGAGACTAACTTGAATTTCTAAACTT
>NW_004444416.1:3712-5666 GCF_000243295.1 Trichechus manatus latirostris | reverse complement strand
TTTTAGTTCTGGGCTGATAGAGAATCCAGGTGCCATGCTTTCCGGGGTTCCTCCAGTCTCAGTCAGACCATTAAGTCTGGTCTTCTTACTAGAATTTGAGCTCTAAACAAAAAAAAAAAAAAAGGAAAAAAAATTTCTGTACATGGCTGTTCATAGAAGCTTTATTTGTAATAGTCCGTAACTGGAAACTACCCAAGTATCTTTCAGCAGGTGAATGGTTAAACAAACTGTGGTACATCCATAACATGGAATACTACTCAGCAATATAAACGATGAGATATTGATACATGTAACAATTTACATGGATCTCAAAGAAATTATACTCAGTGAAAAAAGCCAATATCAAAAGGCATTCTATATAATTCCACTTATATAACATTCTTGAAATGATAAAATTACAGAAATGGAGACTAGAATAGTGGTTGCCAGAGGTTAGGGAAGGGAGGGGCAACAGGTTTTGATAATGCACTATCGTTATGTAAGATGTCACCACTTGAGAAAGCTGGGTGATGGGTACTCAAGACCTCTCTGTACTATTTTTGCAACTACTTGCGAATCTACAATTATTTAAAAATAAAATGTTTTTCTAAAATGAAACCTCTTGAACTTACTGAAGCCACATATCTCTGTTGTGTTGAATGGTCTTTGTTGGAGTGATACTAAGAGCTAGAGGAAGCAGAGAGGAAAGCACCATCTGCTTTTCCCTTTGGAAGATCACTAGCAGAACCCCAAAGGGTACATCCAAACATGGAGCCAACTGGTAAAGGAGAAACAGGGTTGGCAGAGTCTTGGCCCCAGCATCACAGAGCAGAAAATATGAAGCTGAGAAATTCAGATATCCCTTACCTACTATATCCTTCTTCTTAGAGTATATTTCATACAAAAAGAAGGCATAATTGATTTTCTTTATAAACATGATTGAAAAAATGTATGATTAACTGTAATAGCAATAATAAACAAACATTTAAACAAGTATCAGAGTCTTTATTAAGGGGTTCTTGTTAGTTGCAATGCAGTCGGCTCTGACTTACGGAGATGTTAGGGTTACTATGAGTCAGAATCAACTCAATGGCAGCAGGTTTGGTTTTGGTTTTTATGTATAACGGGATGAAACATTGCCTGATCCTGCACCATCTCCATCATCTTTGATATGTTTGAACTCGTTGTTGAGGTTATCATGTCAATCCACTTCATTGAGGGGTTTCCTCATTTTCGCTGACCCTGTACCAAACATGATGTCTTTTTCTAGCATATTAAGGAGCTGCTAGTACTTATATTAAGGGTAAAGAGGATCTAAATCTGTATTTTAAATGTTTATTTGATGAGGCCATCACCCATCTGTCAGTTTGTCATACTGTGGTGGTTTGCATGTTGCTAAGAGGTACCAAATTTCTGTCTTAGTTATCTAGTGTTGCTCTAACAGATACCTAAAATGTGTAAGCGGTTCTGGAGTGTGGAGCTGCCCTTCACGAGTGTCAGTGGGATGGCGCCGGATCCTTTACCAAAGCTGAGGGAGTGGAGCTGCCATGCCCAAGGTGCAGAAGGATGGGGCCTGCTGGGGCTGAGGGGATGGAGTCGCCACTCAGATGGACAGAAGAATGGGGCCACCCAAAGCCTAGGGGGAAGACCTGCAATTCCAGTGGGCCTGGAAGGCAGAGCTGAAGCTCAGGGCCGAGAGGCCTCCACCCAGAATCTGGAGAGCGTGGCCAACACCCAGAGTCTGGAGGGCAGGGCCATTGCTTATACCGTCTCAGAGAAAAGAGGATTTTCAAGCCTTGAGAACTAATGTAATGTGTTCTGCTGGGTTTTTTAGACTTGCTTGATGCCTGTTAACCCTTCTTCCCCTCCAGTTTCTCCCATTTGTAATGGAAATGTCTACCTTGTGCCCGTTCTGCCATTGCACTTTGGCAGCAGATGACTTGTATTCTAGATTTCCCAGATGAAGAGGAATTTT
>NW_004444416.1:0-2885 GCF_000243295.1 Trichechus manatus latirostris | reverse complement strand
AGTTGATCTTAATGATGGAGGTGGAGTAAAGCCTTTGCGACCTTCATTTGCTGATGTGGTATGACTCAAAATGAGAAGTAACAGCTGCAGATATCTATTGGTAATTGGAATGTGGAATGTGCAAAGTATGAATCAAGGAAAATTGAAAGTCATCAGAAATGAAACAATTGAAGTTTGATATCCTAGGCATTAGTGAACTGAAATGAACTGGTATTGGCCATTTTGAATCCAACAGTCATATGGTCTGCTATGTTGGAAATGACAAATTGAAGAGGAACGGCATTGTATTTATCATCAAAAAGAACATTTCAAGATCTATAATGAAATAAAACACTGTAAGTGATAGTTAAATATTCATACCCCTAACAACAACAACAACAATAAGGAAGACCGGTTAATACAATTATTATTCAAATCTACTGACCAACCACAAATGCCAAATTTACAATTTGCAGTAATCTGAAATTCATCAAACATTCAATCAAGATGCATTGATAATTATTGGTGATTGGAACATGAAAGTTGGAAACGAAGAAGGATCAGTAGTTGGAAAATATGCCCTTGGTCATAGAAATGATGCTGGTGATAGCATTATAGAATTCTACAAGACCAACAACTTATTCATTGGAAATACTTTTTTTTTCAACAACATAATGGACGACTATACAGATGGACCTTGTCAGATAGGTTAATCAGGAATCAAATAGACTACATTTGTGGAAAGAGACAATGGAGAAGCTCAATATCATCAGTCAAGACAAAGCCAGGAATCGACTCTGGAACAGACCATCAATTGCTCATGTGCAATTTCAAATTAAGCTGAAGAAAATTAAAGCAAGTCCATGAGAGCCAAAGTACATCTTTGAATACATCACATCTGAATTTAGAGATCATTGCAATACTAGATTTGACACAACGAACATTAATGGCCAAAGACCAGAAAAGTTGTGGGAAGACATGAAGGACATAATAATACATGAAGAAAGTAAAAGGTCATTAAATAGAAGGGAAAGAAGGAAAAGACCAAAAATAGTGTCAGAAGAGACTCTGAAATTTTCTCTTAAGCACAGAGTAGCTAAAGCAAACAGAAGAAATGATGAAGTAAAAATGCTGAACAGAAGGTTTCAAGGGGCGGCTCAAGAAGACGAGGTAAAGTATTCTGATGAAATGCAAAACCAAAGGAAAGAACATGATCAGCATTTTTCAAGCTGAAAGAACTGAAAAGAAAATTCAAGCTTTGAGTAGCATTACTGAAGGATTCTATGGACAAAAAAAAATGACAGGAAGCATCAAAAGAAGATGGAAGGAACACACAGAATCACTGTACCAAAAAGCATTGGTTGACATTTAACTATTTCAGAGGTAACCGCTGGAACTGAAGGAAGATGTTCAAGCCACACTGAAGGCATTGGTGAAAAAACAAGATTCCAGGAATTGACGGAATACCAATTGAGATGTTTCCAGAAATATGGAAGATGGTACCTGGCCCACCAACTGGAAGCCATCTTATTCGTGCCCATTCCAAAGAAAGATGATCAAATGGAATGCTGAAATTATTGAACAATATCATTAATACCACATACTAGCAAAATTTTACTGAAGATAATTTTAAAATGACTGCAGTCATACATTGACAGGGACCATCATAAACTCAAACCAGATTCAGAAGAGGATGTGGAATGAGGGATATTATTGCTGATGTAAGATGGATCTTGGCCAAAAGCAGAGAATATCAGAAAGATGTTTACCTGTGCTCTACTGACTACTAGAAGGCATTCATCTCTGTGGATCATAACAAATTATGGATAACATTGTGAAGACTGGGAATTCCAGAACACTTAATTGTGCTCATATAGAACCTGTGCATGGATCAAGAGACAGTCATTCCAACAGAACAAGGGGATACTGTGTGGTTTAGAATTGGAAAAGTTGTGTGGCAGGGTTGTGTCCTTTGAACTTACTCATTCAATCTGTATACTGAATAAATAATACGTAAAGCTAGACTATATGAAGAAGAACATGGCATCAGGATTGGGGGAAGACTCATTAACCACCTGCAAAATGCAGATGACAACCTTGCTTGCTGAAAATGAAGACTGCTTGAAGCACTTATTGATGAAAGTCACAGACTACAGCCTTCAATCTGGATTACACCTGAAAGTGAAGGAAACAAAAATCCTCACAAATAGACCAATAAACAATATCATGATAAATGGGAGGAAAATTGAAGATGTCATGGATTTCATTTTACTTGGATTAACAATCAATGTCCCTGGAAGCAGCAGTTAAGAAATCAAATGATGTATTGCATTGGGAAAATCTGCTGCAAAAGATCTCTTTAAAGTTTTGGAAAGCAAATACATCACTTTGATAACTAAGGTGCGTCTGACCCAAGCAAATGAAAAAGGAGGACAGAAGAAAAATTTATGTATTCAAATTATGGTGTTGATGAAGAATATTGAATATACCATGTGTGGACTGCCAGAAGAATGAACAAATCAATCTTAGAAGAAATATAACCAGGATGTTCCTTAGAAGCAAGGATGGTAAGACCAGCTTGCTTACTTCGGACACGTCATCAAAAAAGACCAATAACTAGAAAAGGACGTCATGATTGGTAAAGTAGAGGGTGAGCAAAAACGACAGAAACCCTCAATGAAATGGATTGACACCATAGTCACAACAATGGACTCAGACATACCAACGATCGTGAAAAAGCCACAAGACTGGGCAACATTTTGATCTGTTATACATAAGGTCTCCATTTGTTGGAGCCAATTCTTCTGCAACATTGCAAAAATAGATCTGACACAACAGTTTGATAAGACAAAATTTGTATTTGAAGGCAGTGGGTTCTAAAGTGCTGTGTTTGTGAACCAGGAGAT
>NW_004444415.1:126378-130289 GCF_000243295.1 Trichechus manatus latirostris | reverse complement strand
TTTGAACCCACCCAGCAGCTCCGCAAGAGAAAGACCTGGTGATCTGCTTCCATAAAGATTACAGCCAAGAAAACCCTATGGGGAGAGGCAGTTCTACTCTGTTACATGGGGTCACAATCAGTTGGAATAGACTCAACAGCACCCAACAACAACAACCTCACATCATTACAAAAATTAACTCAAAATGGGCCGATAACCTAAATATTGGAACTAAAACCATAAAACTGCTTGAGAAACTCTTAGAAGAAAACATAGGGGTAAAGTTTCATGATCTTGGATTTGGCATTGGATTCTTACATATAACATCAAAAGCACAAGTGACAAAAGAAAAAAATAAAATAAAATGGACTTTATTCAAATTAGCAACTTTTGTGCTTCAAATGACACCATCAAAAAAAGAGAAAAGACAACTCACAGAGTGAGAGGGAAAAAAAAAAAAACCAAACCAACCCTGTTGCCATAGAGTGGATTCCGATTGATAGCGACCCTATAGGACAGAGCAGAACTGTCCCATAGGGTTTCCAAGGAGTGGCTGGTGGATTTGAACTGCCAACTGTTTGGCTGGCAGCTGAGTTCTTAACTACCACGCCAAGAAGTCTTACAACTCAATAATAAAAGACAACCAACTTAAAAATGGGCAAAGGACGTAGACATTTCTCCAAAGAAGATATACAAATGGCCGATAGGCTCGGGAAAAGATGCTCAACACCACTAGCCATTAGGAAAATGCAAATCGAAACCACAAGACACCACTTCGGACCCACTTAGATGGCTATAATAAAAAACACAGACAAGAACAAATTTTAGTGAGAGTGTGGAGAAATTGAAATCCGTGTATATTGCTGGTTGAAACATAAAATGGTTCAGTGGCTATTGAAAAGTTTGGTGGCTCCTCAAAAAGTTAAACATATAATTACCATATGCCCCATCAATTCCAATCCTAAGTAAATACCCAAAAGAATTGAAAACAGGTGCTCAAACATGTTCCCACATGTTCACAGCAGCACTATTCACAACAGCCAAAAGGTAGAAATAACCCGTAAGTCTAGTAACAGATAAATGGATAAACAAATTGTGGTCTATCCATACAATGGAATATTATTCAGCCATAAAAAGGAATGAAGAAGTATTGATACATGCTACAGTGTGAATCAACCTCAAAAGCATTATGTTAAGTGAAAGGAGCCAGACACAAAAGGTCACATACTGTATGGTTCCATTTCTATGAAACATCCAGAACAGGTAAATCCATAGAACAGAAAACACATTGGTGGTTGCCAGGGCTTGTGAGGAGGGGGAAACAGGGAGTAACTGCTTAATGGGTATGGGGTTTCCTTTTGGGGCACAAAAATGTTTTGGAACTAGATAGAGGTGGTAGTTGTGCAAGCAATATTGTGAATGCACTAAACGTCACTGAGTTAACTTTAAAATGGTTGATTTTTGTTATATGAACTGCACCTCAAAACAGAAACAAGACACTAGTGAAAATTTTGGTTATCAACTAAAATATATCAAAGGCAAGGCTTTTTAGAACTGCTCTTATACACGCTAGTGTGTGATTAGTGTAAAAAAAATTATTTTTACAGTAGTTTCCTTGGAATCGTGACTTAGAAACCTAGGGTTTCCACTTTGTATCTTTTCAGTTAGCTTCTCAACTTGATGTCACAGAAAAGACTGATTGCATTCTACTGAAAATGGATGAGTTTCGACCAAGTGGGCCTTCTTCATATGATTCTCCATCAAATGAAATTAATATGAACTTTTTCTCAAGATGATTTCATTGTGCATTTTATGTCAAACGTTGAGGCCATATTAAAATTCTCAAGTACTCATCCCCAAGTGCTCTGTTGTAGATGCCAGAATATGGTCAAAAAGGGCTAACAATAAAGTACATTTAGAAATCGGAGGAAGCCCTGAGTAGGGCGGAATTTCTCAAGTATCCTCCATAGAAAGTTCTTTTACTCCATGTAAATTATTTTAAACCGCTTTTTTTTTTCCTTACAAGAGCAGAAACTATTACATAGAGAGCAAGATACAGAGACTGAATGCCTGTGACATCTTGGGAAGGAGACAAGGGGAGTGGATTTAGCCGTAAGGCAAGCAGGCAGGGTATCCCTCCCTAGGTAATTCATTCCTCCAACAATTAAGGGGACATTGGCCAGTTCTGATGCATAATACAAGTAACAACTTCTGCAGATAGTTTTTCTCCCAAAGGAGACCTAAGCAACTGTGCTGGAGCTCCCATGGAGTCTCAGAACACATCTTTTCCCAAACATACTTCTATTAAAGACAGTCAGCCAGGGCTTTGCAGCTGCTGGAATTGCCAGCTTTGCTCAATCAATCTAGTCCCTAGGTTTCCCCGTGTTTCAGTACCTATTGCTATGAAGCAAATCACTTTTTTGCTTAAAACAACAACAATGTATTCTTTCTCACAGCTCTGTGGGACAGGAATTCAGGCAGGTCTTGGCTGGGCCCTGGGAGTGGCACAAGTAGTTTATGATCAGCTGCTAACCTAAAGGCTGGTGGTTCCCATGCACCCAGCTTCTTTGTGGAAGAAAGGCCTGGTGAACTGCTTCCATAAAGATTACAGTCAAGAAAACCCTACGAAGCAGTTCTACTCTGTAACACATGAGGTCGCCATGAGTTGGAACTGACTCGACAGCAACTAGTTTGGGGTTTTTGGGTTCGGTTGCCTGGGCAGTTCTTCTGCTCCACTTGACGGTGGCTGCAGTCACTCTGCGGTTGCATTGGGTCGGCAGCTGAGCTGGTCTGGCCGGTACAAGAAGGTTCCACACACATATCTGGTGCCTCAGTGCTCCTTCACAGGGCCTCTCTATCCTCACATATTGCTTTATCGTTCGTTTTCTAGCCCAAGCTTCTTGACATCATGGCAGCTGGCATCCTATTGCAAGAAACTGGAAACTGCCTCTTATAAGCTAATACTGGGACTCAAACATTGTGTCACAGCTGCCCTATTTTGTTGGTTAAGGTAAGTCACAAAGCCAGCTGATTCAAGGGGAGGAGAAATTGACTCCATTTCTTGATGTAATATATACAAAATGGGAAAGAATTGATGGTGGTCAACACTGAAAACCAACCAAACACTGTATCTCTATTTTGGTTATTTTCAGTCCCAGACTGGCCTTCCTCTTGTCCCCAGAGAGTGGTTATGGCGGCTTCAAGCACATCACCTGGCAATGTGGTACAAGCAGGTATAGGAAATGTGGGAATTTATAGTCAACCAGATCTGAGACTGAACTTTGATCCTACCCCTTCTGAGTTAAGTGATGCATGGTAATGACAGCCTATGTGAGCATCAGTTTCCAAATCTATGAGACTGGCATAATATTACCACCCTGGAGAGTTGTAAGAATGAGAGCTACGTATACAGTGACTCGCATATATCGGGTGCTTATAAATTTTTGTTGTTGTTATTGGAGCCCTGGTGGAGCAGTGGTTAAGAGTTCAGCTGCTAACCAAAAGGTCAGCAGTTCAAATCCACCAGCTGCTCCTTGGAAACCCTATGGGGCAGTTCTACTCTGTCATATAGAATCACTATGAGTCGGAACTGACTTGACAGCGAACGGGTATGTTGTTATTAGATAAGTGATGGAGAATAGCTTTCTTGGATGTTATCATATTTACTTCTGGCTCGAATCATTTCTATTCAGAAGGAGAACTGAAAGGCTGGAAGAAAATTGGGATGTACTTCTGGGACATCTCAAATGACTGAGACATGCCCTGGCCTTCTAATGTCAGGAGTCTCTTAAACTGAAAGAAATCTTAGACAATTAAAGATACATCATGCTCAGAACTTTAGGCTGGCTCTGAAAGAGAGAGAGGTTGCTGATCTCTATCTACCTTCAACTTTGGAATGAGACAAGATCCTGAGAGGAAAAGATGTGGGACCA
>NW_004444415.1:112649-122098 GCF_000243295.1 Trichechus manatus latirostris | reverse complement strand
AGATGTTCCCTGAGACCATGGTCCCCACAGCCTCCGCCCAGCAATTCAGTCCCTCAGGGAGTTTGGATGTGTCTATGGAGCTTCCACGACCTTTCCTGGTACAAGTTGTGCTGGCTTCCCCAGTATTGTGTACTGTCTTAACCCTCACCAAAGTTACCACTTACCTATTATCGACGTATAAGTCATTTTTTAAATCTTCTTTATTTAGAGGCACTTTTCTGCCATATCAGATCCTATCCTTATTTAAAAAGCCTGGCTTTTGTTATTTCAGTAATATATATCTCTTTAAGAGCCCCAGTGGAGCAGTGGTTAAGAGCTTACCTGCTAACCAAAAGGTCAGCAGTTCAAATCCAGCAGCCGCTCCTTGGAAACCTGTGGGGTAGTTCTACTCTGTCCTATAGTGTCACTATGAGTCAGAATTGACTCAATGGCAACAGGTTTGGTTTTTTGTTTTTTAAGTGCTTATTAATGCCTTTTACCAACTCAGTAAAACGAATACCCTTATCCTCTATCATTCTTTTTTTTTTTTTTTTACAAAGACTTATATAGGGTCAGTGTGAGTCAGAATTGGTCGATGGCAATAGGCATATAGGATAATCTTACTGCTCACGATCACAGAGTCAGACAGTAGTGAAATAATGCCTAAAATTTAAAACAAGGCAAGGTATAGTTAAGTAACTATAAAAGTGTGGGGCCAAGATTAGTATTAAATGCTAAAGACTGAACAGACCTGGGGCTAGGATGAGGCAAGTGAAGCATTTGCTGTGAGCTCAAATTTGAGGGAGGGGGTGTGAAAAAAATCTCATAATCAAATAAATTATGTTTTACTTCAATATTAAAAAAAATCAAAATTAATGCAAAAATCCACAGTGAGTAAAATATCAAACTTTTCAATGAAGACAGGATCCATGGGCCAAGATGATGGTTAGGTAAGTGAGGCACTCACTTTCAGGATCATGCAAGTGCAGGCTCCGAGTCTGCCTTTATTTAAAATTTTGATATTTTGTTCTTCACTTACCGCACCCTACTGTCTCACTCACCACACTGGCCTCACTCAATAACATGTACCCTTTGACTTTTCCTTGTCTTCCTCATACTAGGGGGTATTAACATGTTCTCTGATTTCTGAAATGAAATCTCTACCCAGTAATTTTTGTTGCCTGGCAAGTGGCAAAGTTACCTGTTCAAAAAATACGGTTCTCTGGATCTGGTAGATTGGCTTCTGGCTATATTAGTCTGAGCATGGTGTCACAGGTACTGGTTCCATTAAAGACAGTGCATCCATTCTGCAAAAGTGGCTTTGAACACTGATATATCCCATTTCTCTTTAATATCATTGATCTTAGCTAAAGCATATGTCTTAGAGAATGAGGCACGGGGATAAGGAAGGAGATCATCAGAATTTCAGTCTTTCGTTGGCACTGTGGTAGTTGAAATGTCTGAACCACTGTTGGAAGGAGCAGGTTAAAGGGTGGATAGTTAGTCCAAGTTGGACTAGAGCAGAACCAGGATAAAGGTGGAAAGGTCAACAACCCCTGAAAGGGTAAAGTTGTTGTCATAAGCCAGATCACTCCAGATGCCTTATCCTGATTGAGAAGGTGTTATTCTACCATTCAGACAAGACTTGGGCAGGGGTAGGAGGTGATGGTAGACAAAAAGATCAAAATTTAGTTCTAAGAGCTGAATGGTGATAAACCTAGGTTTATATACTAAGATTCCTTACCTAGACTTTGACTATCTTTGCTCTACAACATTCTTTTTTCTAGGCTTATTAACCTAGAAACATGTCCAAAAATTTCCCTGCTCAAGAAGTAAATATCCAATCAAAAATCTAAATGTTTAATTTCTTAAAAAGTGAAATGAGAAGTTAGAGAATTTCTTTTAATAAAATGGGGCAACAGATTAACATATTTTTTCAAACAAATCAGATATTTTGCATTCCCCATATTAATGGAGTCTTGATATAAAATCCATTACAATAGTCCTGTATTGAATAGATTTGTGGGCCCAGAGGAAAGAGTGCCACGATTTATTTTTTCAGGTTTTCATGTGTACAAGATACTATCAGTACACATGCACTAAGATTTTTTAAGAAATAAAATAAAACTCAACTGGCATACTGATGATTCACCACCGGTTGTCCTCGAGTTCGTTTTGACTCATAGTGACCCTAAAAGACAGTAGAACTGCCCCATAGGGCTTTCAAGGCTATAACCTTTACAGAAGCAGCCTGCCACATCTTCCTCCCGTGGAGCAGCCGGTGTGTTCCAATCCCTAAACTTTTAGTTAGCAGCTGAGTGCTTTAACCACTGCACCACCAGGGTTCCTTTACTGATAGTTAGCTATGTAGAAATAGCACTGAAATTATAACCTTTCAAAGGAAGAAAGCGTTGAAAAATCAAAGAAAAATTTTCCATGGATTCCAAAATTATCACTATCTGTAGGCACAAGTAATATGTTGTTGAAGAAAGACTAGGGCTTGAGCATTGATTATTCCAATACTGCCCATCAATAATCATTAATAACAGATCAATTATTCAACCAGTTATAACTAACTTCTGGTTTCATTTTCAAGCAAGATTTTGTTGTTGTTGTAGTTACTAAAAATTACCAGAAAATACAATAAAATTTTGGACTCAAGAGAGTTACTGTCATCTACTACCTACCTCTCTAGGCAGTAAGATGGGGCAATTGTAGGGCTCACCTCAAGAAAACCAAGCGATGAATAGCAAAACATTCTACCTATAGATGAATTTCAGCTTATAATCTCTGAAGGAATGACAGAATTCAAGAATTACCATTCTGTAGCCCTTAACAGGGCCCTGGTGGCACAGTGCTTAAGAGCTCGATGACAACAGGTTTGGTTTTGGTTTGGTAGCTCTTATGGGTTAATAAATATAGGTGATGAACCTCAATGACTGCCAACATCACCACAAAGGGAGACAAACAAACAAACCAGTTGCCATCAATTCCGACTCATAGCAACCCTACAGGACACTGTAGAACTGCCCCACAGGGTTTCCAAGGAGAGCCTGGTGGATTCAAACTGCCAACCTTATGGTTAGCAGCCGTGGCTCTTAACCACTACGCCACCAGGGTTTTCAAACAGATATTATGTATTTCCTAATGTGATGGAGGTGCACAGCATCATGTCTAGAGTGCTCTTGCCAATAAACAAACAAATAAATAAACCATAATCTTCACAAGTGTGTCACCTATAACTACTGAGGATTGTTGATGCTGAGAACCAGATCTATTGGGTTCATTTTTCTTTTCTCTGTACTGCTGAGTATGTTTGAGAATTTCTATGATAACATAATTCTATTATAAATATCATGCCTTTAAATTTGAGGATTCAATAGAAATGGTACAATTTTTTAGCAAAATATAAATGACTAAAGGAGTCCTTGAAGAAACAGAAAACTTTAATTGAACAACAGGAACTGAAAGTATAGTCCAAACCTAAGGTACCTTCAAAATATTCCAGGACCAGCCAGGTTTGTAGACCCATTTCATCAGATGGTAAGTGAAAACTGTTGTTGTTATTGTTGTGTGACATTCAATCGATTCTGACTCATAGTTACCATCTTATGTAACCATGGGAAATTACTGAATCACTTTTAACAGGCTAGCTCCCCTTGTTACAAAGATCAGATGAGGGTGCCCCAATAAAAAAACACTTGAGCCAAGCTCACTCACATAGAAACAAATATCCTAAATAAATTCACAGTAGATCTGATGTAGCAGGGAATTAAATGGAAAAATAGGCAGTACCCAAAGAATACAAAGGTCATATCACATTACAAAAAACTGTGAATTGGAATTCACTACATTAACAGGGGTAAAGAAAAAGCCCTTGGTAAAAATTCAACCCAGTTCATAGTATGCAATAACTTTTACCAAACTTACATTAGAAAGGAATTTCCATTTTGTAAAATCTCAGCAAACATACTTAAATGTGAGATATTAGAAACATTCCCAATAAAGTCCAGAACAAGATATAGAGGTATGGTACCGACTCTACTGTTCAAACCTGGTCTGGAATGCACAGCCAGTGCACAGCCATACACAAGAACACAAAAATAAATCAGAAGCACGAATACTGAAAAGAGGTATTATGATCGCCTAATTCAAAAATCCAAAGGAATCAGCTCACAAAATATTCAAACGAATAAGAAACTTCAGAACGCTGGTGTAGAAGATCACTATAGCAAAATCAGGAGTCTGGTCACACAAAATAAATTTAGAACATGTAATGGAAAATATACTATTCAAAACAGCAGCAACATCCAAAATATACCTAAAAAGAAAACTAACAAAAATATACATGACCTTTATGGAGACAACTATAAAACTTTGTTGACAAAATTAAGTAAAAGAAGTCCCAAATAGAGTAGTATAGGATGTTTGTTAATGAGGAAGCGAACATTGCAAAGATGTCAAAACCCAACCCAACCCATTACCTTTGAGTTACTTCCTACTCAAGATAACCCAGTTCTCCTTAAAGTATTTACAGATTCAGTGCCTTCCCTGAAGGGAGTGGCCTCGGGTCAGAAGGGGAGACAGAGGTGGCCCGGCTCCTAGCAGGGATCAAGGTAAGATAACTGAGTGAAGACGGCGGGTTCCATCCACCTGAAGACAGGGGCCCACAGAGCCCTGCTCCATAAACCCCTACCCGCACAGAGCCCCCAAGCCCCCAGAGTCTCAATCCTCTGAGCCTCGCCCCTCAGAGCACTGTCTCCTCACAGCTCCGCCCCTACGGTAGGCCTTGAGAGGCCCCATGCATGGCTGTTAGGCTCAGGAACCCCCTTACCTGGGCCTAGAAAGTTTTGGGCAAATGAAGGCCTTGACCTGAAGCGCGCTGATTCCGCACAGCAGAGCCTCCTAGGAGTCCCTAAAATGCCCCTATGTAAATTCTGTGGAACACTCCCCTCCTCGAAGGGAGAAAGCTTTACAGAGCCCCTGATGAGAGCCCTTGTAGCCCCCGGACAGGGGTAACCGGAAGTGATGTGCCCTGATTTCCGCCTCTGGAGGCTGTGCGGAAGGACGTTTTGGTCTAACGGCTAAGCTTAAGGTCGGCAGGAGTCGTCGTCCCAGGACCTAGAAGGTGTAAAGGTGCATATGTCGCGTTAGAATTTAGGGGACATACTCCCCCCTAGAAAAGAGGAGTCCGGACAGAGCCCCACCCCACCCGCATTATCAGCTCCAAGTAGTCCAAAGGCGAGGTAGTTAGGCACAACGCATCCTGACGTGGCCTTGGGAGGCTGTGGGGGCGGGGGTGAGGCCTTGATCTGAAGCAGGCAGTTTCAGATCAGCAGAGAGATGAGTCACAGGTCTGGTCAGGAGTCAAGGCGAGTATTCTGCGTTAAAACTTAGGTGACAACCCCCTACAGAACAGAAAAGGCCTCACAGAGTCCCACCCACCCATGCCTTGTTGTTCCTAGAGCAGTACTCAAAAGGTACCCTACAGAAGTAGCCTTTCCTGGAGCCAAGGTAGAATCTCCCTACTGAGGCTCCACACACCATCTCATCCTCTCTCTTCTAGGGTGACCTCTTCATCAACACAGCTGCCTGCCCTCCTGCCTGCTATCTTTGATAAGAAATCATGCCTCGAGGTCAGAAGAGTAAGCTCCGAGCCCGTGCGAAACGCCGCCAGGCCCGAAGCGAGACCAAAGGTCTAGGGGGTGCTCAGGCTACTGCAGCAGAGGAAGAAAACTCCCCCTCCTCTGCCTCTCCTCTTTTGGGAGATAGATCCCAGAATTTGCCTACTGCTGGGACACGAAGCACTCCCAAATCTCCTCAGAGAGCTGCAGGTGTTTCATGCGCAGATTCAAATGAAGGTGCCAACAGCCAAAATGAGGAAAGTTCAGATGAGAGCTATTGCGAAGATCCTTTAAACGAGAAGGTGGTATTGTTGGTGGAGTTCTTGCTGCGGAAGTATCAAGCAAAAGAGCCGATTACAAAGGCAGACATGCTGAAGTCTGTTATCAAAAACAAAAAATATCAGTTCCCTGAGATCCTCAAGAGAGCCTCTGAGCACATGGAGCTGGCCTTTGGTATTGATTTGAAGGAAGTGGATCCCATCAGGCACTGCTATACCTTTGTCAACAAATTGGATCTCACCGCGGATGACATGGTTATTGATGAAGAAAACACACCCAAGACGGGCCTCCTGATGATTGTGCTGGCTGTGATCTTCAAGAAGGGCAACTGCGCCACTGAGGAGGAGGTCTGGAAAGTGCTGAATCTGATGGGGGTATATGCTGGCAAGAAGCACTCCATCTATGGAGAGCCCAAGAAAGTCCTGACCCAAGAGTTGGTGCAGATGAAGTACCTGGAGTACCGGCAGGTGCCCAACAGTGATCCTCCACGCTATGAATTCCTGTGGGGTCCCAGAGCCCGTGTGGAAACCAGCAAGATGAAAGTCCTGGAGTTTTTGGCCAAGGTCCATGATACTACGCCCAGTGCCTTCCCATCCTGTTATGAAGAGGCTATGAAAGATGAGGAAGAGAGAGCTCGAGCCAGAATTGAAGCCAGGGCTCACAGTAGTGCCATGGCCAGTGCTCGGGCCAAGGCCAAGCCCAGCAGCTCCTCCTGCCCCAAGTGAAGTCTAAAGAAGATTCTTCACTTTTTGGTTAAAAAGGGCTGTCAGCATTCTAATAGTGGAGGGCCAGGTTAGGGTTGAAGAGAATAAAATATATATCATCTTTGTTTTCCTGTTCTGTATGGGTAACTTGGAATTTTACCTTTCTTTTTTCTTTTCTTAAGGTTAATTTCAAATGTTGAAGTCTGAAGCAGATTCTTTTCTTCATGGATAAAAAGGGTAGTCAATATTCTAAGTAGTGGAGGGCCAGTATGGGGCTGTAGGAAACACAGTGTATATCATCTTTGTGTTCCTGTTCTACCTGGGTTACTTGGAGTTCTTTCTCCCCCTTGCCTCCCTCCCTCCCTCGCTCCTTCCTTCCCTTATAGTTCACATTGCATTCCTTTTACTAGAAGGTTTAGAAGGTTTAAATAGCTTCAGAATCTAGGTTGATGAATGACTTTGGTTACACATTTATTTCTATTTAATAGATACAAGAGTAGGAGTTTTGTTATTTTGTGAAACAAACTGGGAAACTTTCCTTCATATTTAGTGATCCAGAAGAAGAAAAGAAGGCATTGGAGTAGGCAGTTCCTTAGAAATGTGAAAGGAAATCAGCAGGAAAATAGTTGGGCTCAAGAAGTAGAGAAAAAAAGGTAAAAGATGGTCAGCTATTGGTTTCTCATATCCATTCTAGTCTTGTTTGGTAAAAATAAAAAATACATACCTGAGTTTGCTTAACTTACTCAAGAATGTAGGATAAATAAAACTTTTATGAACTAGAACTCGTGCTCACTGGCTCATTAATTCCTCACATGTTAATTGATCATCTGCTTTTTGAAAGTCACTTCGTTAGAAATGGGGAAACTAGGATACAAAACACTCAGCCCCTGCCCTGAGAATTTTACAGTCTAGGAGTAGCAATCCTATAGGCAAGATGATGGAAGACCCTATAAGACTCAAGGACAAGTACAAAGAAGGTGTAAGAAGGTAAGGAGGCTGGTGGTGGAGAGTGAGAGGCAGGGGAAGGTGTCCAGTTGAAAGCAGGGGAGTGCAAGTGCCCTGGAGGCAAGGCAACGTGGGGCTTTGGGACACGGTAATTCCTTCAGTGGACATACATTTAAGTTAAACCGGGTGATGGGCTGGATGAAGCTGTGGGAGTGGGTGAAACCCCCAATTGATATGTCTCAGAGAAACCCCAGGAATAGAAAACTGCTCTTAAGATTTATTTTGTGGTCATCGATAAACCAGAGGAAAATCTCCACCTGGGGCAGAATTGGAAGGTGCCCTGTGCTCTTGTCCCTGTGTACTTGAACCCAGAGCACAAAGTAGTTTTATGCACATCGTTTCCAGGGAGTTTCTAAGAAATAAATATGATACTCTCTTGGAGTAAGATGCCCAGAAGCTACTGGGCTGACTCTCTTTTACCCTGGCCTGGGAGAGCTAGAGCCCACTCCATTTAAAGGACATTTTAATTAGGTTATCTTGAATGTAATCTGGCAAACTCTAAGGGAGGGCTGGAAATCCTGGTGGGCTAGTGGTTAAGAGCTACGGCTGCTAACTGAAAGGTTGGTTGTTCGAAGCTAGCGGCACTCTGTGGAAACCCTATGGGACAGTTCTACTCTGTCCCATTGGGTCACTATAAGTCAGAATCAACTCGATGCTAATTGGTTTGTTTTGTTTTTTTTAAGGGAGGGCTAGATTTTTGGTGAGGGTGAAATGAGTGAAATAGAGGTGATTTGAAAGGAAAGGCAGGAGGGAGAGAAGCTGTTGGTCCTTGACATAAATTCTAGAAGCTTTGAGTTGCATCAAATGGGAGAAGATTCCCCCACACCCAAATTAAATAACTGCTCTAATGGGGGAAATTTTACTTTGTTTGACTTGCTAAGCAGCATTATTGGCTGACTTGGTGTTATTTACTTGGAAAACCACATATCCTCGGAATTAAAAAAAAAAAAAAGAAATCCCCAGAGGAGAGCGGGTGGTATCATCTGGGGTAAAAATAATAATAATATTAACTACCATTCATTAAGGACCTAATATTTGCCTGGAACTTCTCTGGAATCTGACCAGCTCTTCACTGCCTCCTCCTCAGGATGTGTACCTGCTCCCAGTGGAACAGACAGCCCAGAATAACCCACACTCCCCCTGACTTAGAGCCTCGAATTTCCTACAGAAGTCCGAAGGAGGTTCCACCCCTCTATCCCTATCAGTGGAACCCCTGACAGTGAAGTTTAGACATGTGATCATTACCCCTTCCCCCACCAGACATCTCTACCACACTCCCAAAGTGTATTGCAAATGGGCCAGTGATTAGTCTGATTTATGGTTTTACACAGAATATACTGGTCCTTGGGCTATAACATGGGGTCTCCATGAGTTGGAATCAACTCGATGGCAACTGGCTCTGCGACCTTCACGCTTTTTCTTCCATTCAGCAGCAAACATGAAGGGCCCATATTGAGATGGTGGAACCATACGATGGAAGCAGCCTTGATAGTTACCTGACATCAGAGAGCCCCTGCCAACCACAGCAGATTTTATGCGCATGAGAAGGTTTTGTTGTGTTAAGCTGTTCAGATTTCAAGTTTTCTCTGTTGCTAGATAGGAGTTTATTGGTGGTGCAATTAATTAAGCATTCAACTACTAGCCTAAAGGTCAGTGGTACGAACCTCCCAATAAAACCTCAGAAGACAGGCCTGGTGATCTCCTTCTGAAAGGTCACAGCCTTGAAAACCGTACGGAACAGTTCTACTCTGCACACATGGGGTCACCATGAGTTGTTATAGACTCAAGGACATATCACCTGTAAATAGAGATACTTTGACTTCTTCCCTACCAATCTGGATGCCCTTTATTTCTTTTT
>NW_004444415.1:99536-111123 GCF_000243295.1 Trichechus manatus latirostris | reverse complement strand
GTTTGTGTCTTTAAGTCTAAGGTGTGTCTCTTGTAGGCAGCATCGTGTTTTTTATCCAATCTGCTACTCTCTGTCCCTTTATTGGTGCATTTAGTCCGTTTACATTCAGCTTAATTATTGATAGGTATGAGTTTAGTGCTTTCATTTTGATCTCTTTTTTTTGTGTGTTGTTCACAGTTTCTTTGTTCCACTTCATTTTCTGTGCCGAGTCATTTTTCTTTATGTATTTTCTTTTCATCTTTTTCATTGTTGTTGACTTTGTGGTTGCTGAGTCTTTATATTTTTCTAGTTTTTTATTTTGACTTGTAGGATTGTTAGCTTCCTTTGTGGTTACCCTAATATATACCCCCTATTCTTCTAAGTTTATACCAGTCTTTTATTTGTTTCTATCACCTTGACTTCCTCTCCATATGTAAAGTCTATGTCTACATTTTTTAAGTCCCTCTTTTTCGTTTGAATGTTTTCATCTTTTACATATTGACATCTGTTTCCCTATTTTCAGTGTTTTGGCTTTGATTTATTTTTGAGACTTCCCTATCTGGGTTGATATCTGGTTGCTCTGTCCTGTGTTCTAGTCTTGGGTTCTTATCTGATGTTACTAATTTTCCAACCTGAAGACTCTCTTTAGTATTTCTTGTAATTTTGGTTTGGTTTTCGCAAATAACCCAGACTTCTGTTTATCTGGAAATGACCTAATTTTGCTATCATATTAGAGAGACAGTTTTGCTGGATACGTAATTCTTGGCTGGCAGTTTTTTTTTCCTTCAAGGCTTTATATATGTCATCTCATTGCCTTCTTGCCTGCATGGTTTTTGCTGAGTAGTCCGAGCTTATTCTTATTGACTCTCCTTTATAGTTGACTGTTCGTTTATCCCTAGCTGCTCTTAAAATTCTCTATCTTTGGTTTTGGCAAGTTTGATTATAATATGTCTTGGTGACTTTCTTTTGGGATATACCTTATGTGGGGTTTGATGAGCATCTTGGATAGATATCTTCTCATCTTTCATGATATCAGGGAAGTTTTATGCCACCAAATCTTCAACAATTCTCTCTGTATTTTCTGTTGTCTCTCCAACCCCGTTCTGGTGTTCCAATCATTTGTAGGTTATTCCTCTTGATAGAGTCCCACATAATTCCTCAGGTTTCTTCATTTTTTAAAATCCTTTTATCTGATTTTTCCTCAAATAAGTTGGTTTCAAGTGCTTTATCTTCAACCTCAGTAGTTCTGACTTCCATTGCCTCAATTTTGCTCCTATGACTTTCTATTGAGTTGTCTAATTCTGAAATTTTATTGTTAATCTTCTGCATTTCTGATTGCTGTCTCTCTATGGATTCTTGCAGCCTTTTAAATTTGTCATTATGCTCTTCTCTCATCTTCTTAATTACCTATATTCTGTGTTCTGTGTTTTGATTAATTTCCTTCCTAATTTCTTGAAGAGTTTGTATATTAATCTTTTGTATTCTGTCTCCAGTAATTCCAAGAAATTCTCCTCCTCTGGAAAATTTCTAGATTCTTTATTTTGGGAGCTTGCTGAAGCCATCATGGATTGCTTCTTTATGTGATTTGATATTGACTGTTTTCTCCGAGGCATCTGTAAGTTATTATATTTATTTATTTTATGTTTGCTTACTGTGTCCTAGCTTCTTGTTTTGTTTTGATATGCCCAAATAGGGTGCTCGTATGAGCTAGTTTGATTATTGGCACCTTTGAAGCTCTAATATCCTGTCACCAGGTGGTTAGATCTGTTACTAGGTATGGGAGCTCAGGAGTCTGCCCACATCTCCTGTATGGATTCAGCTCAGATGCCCAGGTAGATATCCACCAAGTGTGTGGTGTAGGCTCTCATCTGCAGTCCTAGACAGGAACGGGTGATTGGTGTAGGCACGGGCATCTAGCTGCAGTAGGTGGACACACTCTGAGCAAGGCAGGGGCTGATAGCTGCCCCCGAGTGTCCAGGAGGAAGGTATGTCCCTGTTCCCTAGAGTGCGTAGGTGGGTGGGTTTTGCAGCTGGAGTATGAACACCTAATGCTGTTGGCTGTAAGGACTGGGGGCACCTCTTATTCTTGGGCCCCTATCGCAGGTGGCTATGTGGTGTGGGTGGAGCCACCAGTCCTCAGGCCCCTGATATGTGTGAGGACCCTGCTTAATGGGCAGAGCAGTGTCAAATGTCACGAACCTGCCACTTCACAGCTGAAACAGTTGAAGTTAGACTCCCAGTATATACCCTGTTGTACTGCGGTAATGAGGGCCTATGCTGGTGCAATGGGCCCACACAAGTCTCTGCAGGGGGAAAGGCACTCAAAGTCCATGGATCCTTTATGCCTATGCCTAGGCAAAGGATCTGTGCCTACCCTGGGTTCCTGGCTTAGGGGAGCCAGATGTTTATTTTTTCCCATTTGTTAATTTTCTCATTCTCTAAAGCAGGGAGAATTGCTCAGGGTATGTCACGGATCCTACTTCCGGCCCAGGGAACTCAGCAATTGCTGAATCCGATCAGGGACCCACTGCAGAGCAGGGAGCGAGGAGGTAAATGGGAGAGAGGTTTCTCCCTAAGGGGGGTGTTTTTGATCCACATGGTAGATCATACGCAAGTACTTATCTTTTGCCCTTCTAGGGCTGCTTCTCACTGGTTCCTGGTGGCTGAGGGGACTCTCTGCAGCTGGGTCTTTCCTGGTACGGAATACAGCTTCCAAGCACCACTGCTTGCCTGCCTCACCACTCAGCCATGAGCTGCTCAGGCCTGAAGGACTCAGGCTCTCACAAGGTCAGGTGTGGCAACTCCTAGCTGCTTCCGAACTGTCTCTGCCACCCCCTGCCACTCAGTCCGGTTCCTCAACTTTGCCTTAGATGTTCAGGGCTCCTAGATTGTCATATATGATTGATTCACTTGTTTTTTCAGGTCTTTGTTTTAAGAGGGTCCACTGACTACACCGCCATCTTGGCCCTGCCTCTGGTTTGGTTTTACTATTTTTGTGGTTGTGTTATTTTTGTTAGACAGTTTATTTTATCAAACTTTTAAATTGTGATCAAACTTTGGAGTGAAACATACTGTCTCATTTTTATTTTCATTTCTATTTCCATTTTTTCACACTAGGTTAAGCAGATAATTTAATCCCTCATCAATATAAACTTGTATTCCTGCAATGATATCCTGAGTACTAGGACTCATCTAGGCACGTTTTATATTCTGAAATATTAACAAGACATGTCCCCTTTCCTTAGAGAAGGACTCAGTCAGAATGACCAGGTTCCAGGAAATGTGCCCAGTTACGATCCGAAGGCAGAAAAATTGTCAGAGTCCGTGAGAGGGACCACATGCAAGACTCAGGGCAGGCTGGCAGTCAGGGTTCTGAATCTAGAGTTTAGCATATGGTAGAGAAGGGTTCATAAGGAGAGAAGGTGGGTGTCTTAGTTATCTAGTGCTGCTATAACAGTAATACCACAAGTGAGTGGTTTTAACAAGCAGAAAATTACTTTCTCACAGCTTATGAGGTTAGAAGTCTGAATTTAGGGCTCTAGCTCTAGGCGAAGGCTCTCTTTCTGTCCATTCTGGGGGAAAATCCTTGTCTCTTTTTTGGCATTCTTTGGAGATCTCCACATGGCATCTATCTTTCGTCCATTCCTGCTTTTTTGCTTCTGTGCCTGATCTTCTCTTTTTACATCTCAAAAGTAATTGACTTAAGACACACTCTACACCCAATATGGCCTCATTAACATAACAAAGGAAACCCTATTCCCAAACACATCCTCCTGTATAGGATTGCATTACATATTTCAGAGGGACACAATTCAACACAGAACAGTGGGGATCTGGGTCAAAGATCCAGGACAACAGATGAATAGGCTTGGGAAATCTCTGAATTACTAACACTAGCTACAAGTCGCAAGGTGATTTGAGTAGGCAGGTCTACAGGATGAAAAGAACAGAGGCATGCCAGACACCCTACCCTACCTTAGAATCCCCCTTGAATACTGTCAGGCAGAGTACAGCTCCCCTACGTCAACCTGTGATGTAACTGACAGATTCTGGGAGAACTACATCTCATGCCTACTCTGGTGGTTCACTGCATCCTTGCCAGTCAGCCAGTTACCGTGGAGTCGGTTCTGACTCATGGTGACTCCATGTGTTTCAAAGTGGAGCTGTACTTCATACGGTTTTCAATAGCTGTGATCTTTCAGAAGTAGATCACCAGGGCTTTCTTCTGAGGTACCTCTGGGTGGATTTGAACCACCAACGTTTTGGTTAGTAGCTGAGTGCTTTACCCTTTGCACCACTCAGGGATTCCTTTTGAAGCCTGCAAAGACTAGTATTTCTACCCTGTGTACAGGGCCCCTCTCTATTGAGGCTGGAGTTATGAGAGTGGGTAGGGTTGGTGACTGATGAAAGTTGAAATAAGCCAGGAGTAAAAATGAACAGTGGAAGGAAGCTGCAAGGAGGAGAAAACTGGAGGGGGAATGCCCTGGTGATAGCTAATTATCTCAGTGATTCTGCACATAAATGGCTGGCTGTAGACATGTCTTGAAGAATGATCTCGTGTTGTCCCCCAGCTCAGCCTGCCTCCCAGGGTTCCTGAGGTCTTGGCACACCAGAGGGTGCATGTCCTGAAACTGTATTTGGTTGGCCTTATGTTGCCACCAGATACTTCCTGAGCTATAGAGTTGGCTTAAGGTGCAGACATCTTCAGAAAAGATGGAGAACTCATGGAGATGGCACAGTTCCTTGTTAAATTGGCTGGAGGGGACAGAGATGTTTGGGAGTCCAAGACTGATCTTTATTGTTGTAATAATCAGGAATGGCTTACCCAATAAGCAAGATAAGCACGTGCTTAGGGGATCAACAAAACAGGGCACCAGTTGTCCAAAGCAAAGACCCATAGATGCCAAGCTGACAGGACACAAGGAAGGGAACACAGAGGAAGGGAACTGGAAGATCACTAAATGAAACTGATATCAGTTCCCATATATGAGAATGTGCCCGCCTTTTATAGTTGACTGCTGCTTTATCTTTTCCACCACTCCTAACTGGGAGGTTATTCCTTGCCACTTCTTCAACATTTACATAAGCATTATTATCATATCCCACTGCCTTTGCATAGCTCTGCATTTTATTTTAAATCACTGCATCTTTCAGAGGAATATTCTAATCAATCCTTCCCCGACCCTCTCTTCTTTTCAAGAGTATCCCCAGACTTCACTCACTGTTAGGACACATAGCACTGTCCAGGGCCCTTGGAATGTCTCATAAACCACCAACAGCACTGCTGCTGTTTCAGGCACAAGAACCGATGAAGGTGCCAACAGCCAAGAAGAGGAATGCTCAAGCACTTCTCAGGCCCCATCTGCCAATAAGCACTCACAACAGACACTAAGCAAAAAGGTGGCTTGGTTGGTGCAGTTTCTTTTGCCATCACAAAAACAGAAAAAAGTGCAAAGGCTACTTTCCTATGATGCTCTGGAGAGTCTCTGAACCTGTGGAGCTGGTCTCTGGCCTTAAACTGAAGGAAGTCAACTCTACCAAGTACTTCTATGTCCTTGTCAGCAAACCGGATGTCACAGATAATGGGAGTTCAAGAGGAGTGACAGGGGATTGCCCAAGACCTGTGTGATCTCCTGGGGGTGCCCTTAATGAGGGGAAACTGGCCTGCTGAGGAGAAGAACTGGGAATTCCTGAATATGATGCAAGTATAGGCTGGCAGGAATCATTTCATCTTTGGGGAGCCCAGGAAGCTCACTACCAGGGATATGGTCAAGCAAAAGTACCTGGAGTACCGGCAGGTGCCCACAGTGATCCTCCATGCTACGAATACCTGTGGGGTCACACAGCCCATGCTAAAACCAGCAAGAAGAAAGTCCTCAAGTTTTTGGCCAAGGTCAATGATACCATCGACCTCAGTGACTTCTAGGCCTGGTGTGAAGCGGCATGGAGAGATGTGGAAGAGAGAGCCAGAGCCAGAGTTGTGGCCAGGGCTGGTCCTACTGCCAGGGCCAATACCCATTCCAGGGTGATGTCCAGCAGCAACTCCCACCCCTAGTGAAGTCTGAGGCAGATTCTTCACTTTGTGTTTGAGGAGGGCAGTCAATGTTCTAAGTAGCAAAGAGCTAGTGTTGGGCTGGATAGAACACGGTGATTGTATTCCTGTTTCATGTGATACCTTAGATGTTTACCTTTCTCTCTCTTTCTTGTTAATTTCTAAATGTCATTCCTTTTTAACAGAAGGCTTAAATAGCTCCAGAATATAAGTTTATGAATCAGTTTGTTTACATATTTATTGCTGTGTGCCAGGGTTAAGAGTAGAAGCTATGCTATTTGGTAAAACAGATTGAGAAAACTTCCATCTTGTTTTACGATCCAGAACAGGATAACATGGTGTGCTACTCAGCAGTAAAATTGTTGGGCTCAAGAGATAGAGATGAATAAAATGAAAGATGGTCAACTCTAGACTTCCTTAATATTTTAAATATGTTATTCTGCAAAATTAAAAGATAGAGATAGATAGCTGCCGTCTTGTGAGCTCTAACTCATGGTGACCATATATACAACAAAATAAAATGCTGTCTGGTCCTGCAACGCCCTGCGATGACTGGCATGTTTGAGTCCATTGTTGTGACTACTATGGCAATCCACATGGATTTGCTTATCTTATTCAAGAATGTAAGTAGAATTAAATCTTAATAAATTAGATATGCTGTTCCTTGGCTTGTTGATTCCCTAAACATTAAGTGAGCATCTGATCTTTAGAAGATGCCTTGCTGTTGCTGTGGATGATAGGCTTTTTACGATAGGAGCAGTTGGAAGTTGTTGAGGTATCACTGTAGCCCAGAAGTACCATTGAAAAGAAGGAGTGAGGAGATGGAGGTCAACGCCAGAGAAGTTAAGTGTAAATACCCCGAGACAAGTCCCTTAGGGCATTTCGGAAACTATAGTTCTTTAGTGGCACTTAAGTTTTAAGTTCAGCTAAGTGGTAGGTGAGGTAAAGCTATGGGAGTGGAGAATAGGAGCCAGAACCATAGACGGTGGGTCACAGAGTTGAATGCAAAACGGCTCTTAGCAGTTACTCTTGAATCCTGGAGAAATGAGAGGGAAAGTTTCCACTGGAAGTGGCAAGGTTGGTGTTCTGGGTACTTGTCCCAGTGCATTTGATCACAGTTTGCAAAGTTATTGACCTACATATTCAACTCCAAACACATACTAAACTAACAAAAACCCAAACCTGTTGCCTTCAAGTTGATTCCAACTCATGGTGACCCCATATGTTACAGAGTAGAATTGCTCCATAGGGTTTTCTTAGCTGCAATCTTTATGGAAGTCGATTGCCAGGCCTTTTTCTGTGGTGCAGCCAGATGGGTTCAAACCACCAGGCTTTAGGTTAGTGGTCTAGTGCAAACCGTTTGCACGACCCAGGGGACCAGAAACACATACTACCTTCCATTAAAAAGTTTGAAGGATGACTTAGAGGGTGGAAACAAGAACCCACAGGATGGAACTGATGGCCAGAAAAATTATTCTCAGGCTTGAAAATCTAACCAAGGAGCTGACAACCTTTGTCCAGTGGGATTCAGATCTCCTATTGGTCGGTGACTCTTTTTGTACCTCTGATTTTGCCTGTTTCTAAACAGGGATGTCTACAGTTGTTATCCTATGCCTCTCCTACCACTGCACTTTGGGCAAGACAGATAACTTATCACCTGTTTTCACAGGTCCACAAATATAGATATATTGTGCCCAGTTGCTATACTTAAGGAACTACACCCAAGAGCCTCATTATTTGCACATGGATCTAATCTAGATGATGAGATTTGGATTTTGGAGCTGATGTCCTAATGGGATCAGACTTTTGTGTGAATGGATTTTGCATAAGGTAGACATGAATCACTGGGGGCCAGAAGGGGGACTGTGGTGGATAGGATGTAATGTGACTCCATGTTACTGACCTCTTGGTGGTCATGCCTTTGAGTACCCTCCCTTTGAGTGTACGTAGGGCCTGTGACTTGACTCTAACCAACAGATTAAGGCAAAGGTGATAAAATGTCACTTGTATGGTTACATTATGTTATAAGCATTGGGGAAATAATTAGAAACAAAATGTCCTGCTAACTCAGAAATTCCTCTTCACAAAAAAATGGGGAAAAATTTTTATTATTGAATAATCATTAAACCAGAATGTGATATGCATCACAGGCAATCCACTAAAGAGATTGCAAAGACAGAAAACTCACCCTTGTAATATAATCAAGCTAGATATAACCCATTCCTTACATGTTCTCAAGATAAATAACTAGTCCTCAAGTGAGAGGAATTGACAACATCATTTCTCACTCATAAAAACCAGGTGCCATCCAGTTAATTCCGACTTATGGTGACCCCATGTGTGTCAGAGCAGAACTGTGCTCCACAGGGTTTTCAATGGCTGATTTTTAGGAAGTAGATCACCAGGCTTTTCTTCCAAGGTGCCTCTGGGTAGACTTGAACCTCCAGCCTTTCACTTAGTAGCCAAGCACATCAACTGTTTGCACTACCCAGGGCCTCCTCGTCACACATAAAACCAAAACCCATTGCCGTCGAGTCCATTCTGACTCATAGTGACCCTACAGGACAGAGCAGAACTTCCCCATATAGTTTCCAAGGAGCGCCTGGTGGATTCGAATTGCCAACCTTTTGGTAAGCAGCTGTAGCACTTAACCACTACACCACCAGGGTCCTAAATTCACCAGGTAGTTGAGGTGGCCCTCATATCTTTATCATAATAGGTAGTTTTCTGCACCTGGGAGCCAGGAACCAAAATTAAACACTCAAGGATACTGGGAGATAGGGAACTACCTTCCTTGAAGTTTATATTTCAAAAGGATGGCTCCTAGGTCCTTGAGGAAAAATTCCTGGGTTGTAAAATTGGCAAAAGGCTTATTTAGCTTTTAAAACATTTACATACTTCTCAAAGAGGCAGAGAAAGAATTTACAAGCACATGTTTTCTAAACTAAATGCTCTCAGCAAAAGGAGGGTGTCTCATTCTTTTTTTGCACCAGGAAGAATAAATTTTTCCCCTTATTTTTAATTTGTATTTGCCCTTACAACATCCTCCCTTTGTTACTATAAAATAGTAATGCTACAGTTTTCTGATTATCTTCATTGCCGTGTCTACCTTTCTCTGGGTAAGTTGCAACTGTCTAAATACCCAGGAAGTCCACAGCAAAATACAAAGCAAAGCAATTATCCTAATTACAACAGGATGAATTAAAAAATTCAGTATAATATTCGCCTTGGGGATCAAGCCTTTAAATATACCATACCGTTTGTAAATGGTTAAAGCAGATTCTTGATTAGAAATGCAAAAAATTCTTCTTTTTCATACATTAATTTTACAAACTGTTGTGATGCTTAATTGTGTGGGCTTTCAGATGATTAACTATTGGAGTATTATTTTTTAAAAAAAACCAGTTGCTGTTGAGTCGATTTCAACTCATGGTGACCCCATGTGTGTAGAGTAGAACTGTACTCCACAGGGTTTCAAGGCTGTGATCTTTCAGTAGCAGATTGCCAGGCCTTTCTTTCTAGGCATCTCTGAGTGGTTTGAACTGCCAACCTTTCAGTTAGTAGTTGAGCTCTTAAATTTTGGGACTCATCCAAGCCTAAGGAGTAGCTTAACTCTGAAACTTGATCATCTAAATTTTTAACTAACAGTGTTTCCTGCAATGCTCAATAAATTCATCCTGCATTTCCATCAATCACATAAGGAACATCACATTTACATGATAATTTAGGCCCTTCGGTAATTGTTCCAGTTCCCCAAATAATTTTTCCCAGATTCGAGATACAAAGACACCCACTGTCGTTATCTAGTATCAAAGTCTTATTAGGAGGCACCTGTTGAAGTATACAGATTGAACTTTAAGTGTTTAATGTATATGGCTATAATTGTTTTTAAGTCTTGAGGACAAACCCAACCTATGGTAATTTTTTTTTTTTTTGCATTGGTCCAAATCAATAGTTAATTTAAATCTCCATGAATACTAAACAATCTTTGTTTATCTATTCGTACTGGGACTGGAGAAAACTTCCATCCCAGTGTTAATTGAGTGATACTAGACTTGTTTTCTGCAGTCTTTACCCATAAAGGCCAGATTTCCATTTGTCTGTTAATTAGATGCCTTCTTTTCCCCTACACCATCCTTCTATCTCTTTAGTATTGACATACTCCTAGTACCTAACGGTTCCTTTAAATATACACAGTCTTGTAAATCTGACCTAGTGAGGATATCTTGGGACTGTTTTATAGCGAATCGCTGCTGGATTATCCAAGCGAGTGCCTCTGAGAGCTTTGTGGGATTTTGTTGTTGTTTCAGCATTAAACATTCCAGCCAGTTCAATTCCAAGTTTTGTTTTCCAGTAAAATGTCATCCTTAATGTAATTGAAATGGCCACATCTAGGAAGAGCAAGAGTTCCTGGGTGGCACAAATGGTTAAGCGTTCTGCTACTAACCGGAGGGTTGGCAGTTGAAATCCACCCAGAGGCACCTCAGAGGAAAGGTCTGGTGATTTACTTCCAAAAGGTCACAGCCACTGAAAACCCTACTCTGAAACACATGGGGTCACCATAAGTCAGAATTTACTCAAGGACAACTGGCGGTACGAATAGGACGGTAAGGCAGTCTAATAGTCATAATTTCACTAGAATGCCTCCTTTCAGTTGAGTTTGGTACCAATATCAGTTACTCTAGAAAACTTAAATTTCAAGTCCCTTGTGGGAACCACAGTCCAGTCCTCCTGGGGTTCTGGCTTCACACAGGAAGCATGAACCCATCTGGGTTTTTCTTTTACTTTGACAGCCATACAGGTGATCAGGAGCACCGGAAAGGGTCCCTCCTAGCACAGTGACAGCCTGCCTTTCCTCTAGAATACCTTTATGTAGACGAAATATTTTGGTCAGTGGAGATGCACAGTTCTTCCAGCAGGTCTTATCAGTTACTTATGACTTTATGTCTTAGGGTTTCTAGGGACGTGAGAGGCCTTTTAAAGTAGTCAAGATTATTATGAGAGGATTCAATTAAATTGGGCCCAGGACACGGTCTCAGGCTCAAATTCATACGCCTGCCAAACGTAAGTTCAATGGAAGAAGACACTGTGCTTCCTTGCAAGCGTCGCTCTAATTTTTAACAAGGTTACTGGTAAAACTCTAGGCCATTTTAAGCCAGTAGATTGCTGGATTTTAGCCAATGAGATTTTTGGAGTTGGATTCATCTGTTCTATGTGTTCAGAAGACTGAGGCTAATAAGACTCCACAAACATTTGCATAATTCCTGAGTGACAAAATAGAAATAAAATTACTTCTCTCTGATTCAATATGCTCCGGTATCCCAAAAGTGAGAATTATCTATATTAAGAGAGCCTTTACCACTGCTTTTGAAAAGAGAAAGACTTTAGGCCATCCAGACATATACAGGCATTAACCAGACAAGGTCTCTGACTTTCTGCAGGCCTTAGTTCTATGAACTCCAACTTCCACCAAGTTCTTGGTAAAATTGGTTGGGGAGAACTTCCTGTACTAACCTTGGGAACGACCAGTAAAGAATTCTGCTGGCAATCCCGATC
>NW_004444415.1:84967-98447 GCF_000243295.1 Trichechus manatus latirostris | reverse complement strand
CAGCACTGTTCACAATAGCAAAAAGATGGAAACAAGCTAGGTGCCCATCAACAGACTAATGGATAAACAAATTATGGTACATCCACACAATGGAATACTACCCAACCATAAAGAACAATGATGAATCCGTGCAACATCTCACAACATGGATGAATCTGGAGGGCATTATGGTGAGTGAAATTAGTCAGTCGCAAAAGGACAATTATTATATCAGACCACTATTATAAGAACTCAAGAAAAGGTTTAAACAGAGAAGAAAACATTCTTTGATGGTTATGAGGGTGGGGAGAGAGGTAGAGGGGAATTCTCTAACTAGATAGTAGACAAGAATCACCTTAGGTGAAGGGAAAGACAATACACAATACAGGGGAAGTTAGCACAACTGGACCAAACCAAAAGCTAAGAAGTTTCCAGAACACAACCAAACACTTTGTGGGACAGAGTAACTGGTGTTGGGGTCTGGGGACTATGGTTTTGGGGGACATCTAGGTCAACTGGCATAAGAAAGTTTATTAAGAAAATGTTCTGCATCCCACTTTGGTGAGTGGCGTCTGAGATCTTAAAAGCTTGAGAGCAACCATCTAAAATCCATCAATTGGTCCCAACTCACTTGGGACAAAGGAGAATGAAGAACACCAAAGGCACAAGGAAAATATTAGCCCAAGAGACAAAAGGGCGGCATAAACCAGAGACTTCATCTGCTTGAGACCAGAAGAACTAGATGGTGCCCAGCTACCACCAATGACCGCTCTAACAGGGAAAACAACAGAGAGTCCCTGATGGAGTGGGAGAAAAGTGTGGAGCGGAACTCAAATTCATGTAAAAAGACCAGACTTAATGTTCTGACTGAGACTGGAGGAACCCCTGAAGCCATGGCCCCCAGACGCTCTGTTAACACAGAACTAAAGCCTTTCCTGAAGACCACTCTTCAAACAAAGATTAGACACGACTATAAAACATAAAACAATACTCGTGAGGAGTGTGCTTATTATTTAATGCAGGTACATGAGACCATACGGGCGGCTCCTGCCTGGAGGCAGGATGACAAGGCAGGAAGGGACAGGAGCTGGTCGGATGGACACGGGAAACCCAGGGTAGAAAGGGAGAGTGTGCTGTCACATTGTGGGGATTGCAACTAGTGTCACATAACTGTATGTGTATACATTTTTGTATGATAAATTAACTTGAGCTGTAAACTTTCACCTAAAGCACAATAAATAAATTTTTTAAAAATGATTATAAAGAAAAAAAAATTCTGCTGGCAAATAACACGTCTTTAATAGGCTTTGAATACTTTCATCTTTTTGGTGGGTGTAGTAAAAGTCTCTAAAAAAACAAACCAACCAACCCATTGACATTGAGTCAATTCTGACTCATGGCAACCCCCTCTGTTACAAAGTAGAACTGCTTCACAGAATTTTCTTGGCTGTAATCTTTATGGAAGCAGATTGCCAGGCCTTTCTTCTGTGGAGCTGGTGGGTGGATGCGAACCACCAAACTTTAGCTTAGTAGCTGAGTGCAAACCTTTTGTGCCAGCCAGGGACCTAAATCCAAACCAAACCAAACCCATTGCTGTCAAGTCTATTCGGGCTCACAGCGACCCTATAGGACAGAATACAACTGCCCCACAGGGTTTCCAATGCTGTAAATCTTTATGGAAGCAAACTGTCTCTATATATTATACTTTAAGCCCAGAACCAAGAATTGCTGCTCTACTAACTATTAACGTGTCTGTTTGTGCGGACTTAACTCCAGGTAAAACATAAGCTGTCAAGATTTCATAGTAAGTCACCACAGCATAGGAAGCCTTAAGTTGCCACATTTATCCCAAGTACACAACTCGACAGTAAACATTATTAAATCTTCATTTTGAACAGGGATATCAGATAAATCAAGTTGGGTTTTTCGAAAGCTCAGGGAGAGACTATAGCCAATTTCAGTCAAAGTCGTCTTCAGATTCTAGAGAGCAAACCAGAGGACCTGGGACTTATCATGCTACTGCTCTGTCAGCAATTTTGCACACTCTGCAAAAGCTAGAATCCACTGTCTACAGTCTCCTTCTGGCTCCCCAAATGATCTTTTTTTCTGTTTTCTTTTTTTTCTAGTAGGCTGCTTCATCTGCAAAATTGGCTAACTCTTAGGCTATAACACTTTACAGCCTTCAGCTGACAACAGATGTCCTAAATATTTTAACTCAGTTTGGCAATACTGCAATCTGTCTAGTGAGGCCTTATGTCCCTGTGAAGCCAGGGATTGTACCAAAGCCAAAGCGTTGGGTTTTCATTGTTCTTTTCACTTCAGAGGATACCTGAAAATCATCTACATACTGAATAACTATAGATTGCTCTATTGGGGCAAATTTCTCTAAGTTTTCCTGTAAATGACTAGAGAAAATAATAGGAGAGTCTCAGCACCTTTAAGGTGTTGCCATAAATACTTGGACTCCATAAGCAAACATAAGTAAGAGTTTTAACTCAGTCGATGGAGGGAAGGAGGGAGAGAGAGAAAAGCAGGACATAGATCAACTACAGAGAAACCCTTTGAAGACCACCAGAATAGTGGTAGGGCTGGGAACTACAGGAGTTAATGGAACAACTATGAATCGGAATTGACTCCATGGCAACAGGTTTGGTTTTGGTTTTAAGGCCTTGTAGGAGCCCTGGTGGTGGCACAGTTGTTAAGTGCTCGGCTGCTAATTGAAAGGTCTGAGGTTTGAACATACCAACCGACGCAGTGGAGAAAGATGTGGTAGTCGGGTTCCGTAAAGATTATAGCCTTGGAAGCCCTATGGGGCAGTTCCACTCTGTCCTATAGGATTGCTATGAGTTGGAATCAACTCGAAGGCAATAGGTTTTTTTTGTTTTGTTTTGTTTTTTTAATGATCTTGTACAAATCTATGTAGCGGTCAACCATCTTTATAAAATTTACGTTCCTTCTTCCCTGAAAGTATGGGAGTATTATAGGGTGACTGCCCTTTATTTTTTCCTTATCTCTTTTCATTCTAATTTTTTTTAATAATCGATTTTATTCCTTCTAATTGAGCTCCCACAAAGGATATGGCTTATTCTTTTGGTAAGCGAATTTTATTGGTTGTACATCCTCAAATTAGGAGTCCCTGGGTGGCACAAATTGTTAAGGGCTGAAAGATTGGTGGCTCTAAACCACCCAGAGGAACCACAGAAGAAAGGCCTGACCATCTGCTTCTGAAAGGTCACAGCCTTGAAAACCCAATGGAGCAGTCCTACTCTGCACACATGGGGTTGCCATGAGTCAGAATCAACTCAGTGGCAACTAACAACAACAACACATCTCAAATTAAACTAGTATCAGTATTTCCTAGGGTCCAGGGCGATGCTCAAATTCGTTTCAGCTTGGGGTGCTTTTCCAGCAGGATGTGAGACTGCCAAATTCTGCCACATCTCTTTTCAACCAGAAGGCACCCAATAACCAAACCAGGTGCCTTTTTCCAACAGAGCTGCACAGACACTCCATCTGGAGTACAGATGGAGACTTTAATTTGCACAGAGCCTCTCTCCCTGCTGGGTTACAGAAAAATCAGGAGAAAGTAAGAAAAGATGTTCTGCAGTGATAGGACCTATATGTATGGGAAGAGTACAATAAAAGGGACAAGCAGAAGGCTGACCTGATATACCAACAGCCTATACTGATCTGTCACTAGACAGAAAGTAGGAAATTCCCAAGGAAATTGCAGAATAAGTAGCACCAGTATCACCGGTTCCCTCAACCTAGAGTCCCTTAATCTGTCCATTTTTAGCCATTTGACAATGATTCCATGGCCTTCTGGGCTTTCCTGATACCCTTGTGCCTGCAATTTCTGCATCCTCCAGAGTCTCCTTCTACAGTCCCTCTTTCAATGTCCAGGCTTCTTGAAATAATGACATACGGTTTTCCCTTCTACCTTTGCTCTCTTCCTAGGTTGCCCAGAGTAGGGGTTATTCCCTTTAGTAAACAGTTCTAAATCAACAGCTAACATAACAGTTTCTAATTTCTTATTTTCTTCTTTGTCTTTGTTGTTGTTGTGTGCCGACAAGTCAATTCCAACCCATAGCAACCCCACAGGATGGAGCAGAACTGCCCCATAGGGCTTCCTAGGCTGTAATTTATATGGGAGTAGATTGCCAAGTCTTTTCTCCCATGGAGCAGCTGGTGTGTTTGAACCGCTGATCTCTCCTTTAGCAGCTGAGCCCTTAACTGTTGCGCCACCAGGTCTCCTTCTTGTCTTTATTTAGATTGTCCCAAAACAAAGTAGCTGCTGCTAAGATTTAAATAATAGTCTGGCTTTGCCAACATATGACATTTTCCCTAACTTGGGTTTGGAGAGTTAGCAAGAGAGCCAAGAAAACGGTGGTGTTATTAGTCAGAATTCTCGATAGAAATAGAACTATCTATACCTATATCTAAATCTATGTTGTTGTTGTTATTAGGTGCTATTGAGTCAGGTTCCATTCATAGGGACCCCACACACAACAGAACGAAACACTGCCCATTCCTGCGCCATCCTCACAATTCTTGTTACGCTTGAGGCCATCATTGTAGCCACTGTGTCAATCCATCTCATTGAGGGTTCTCCTATATTTTACTGACCCTCTACTTCACCAAGCATGAGGTCCTTCACTGCTCCCTTTTGATAAAATGTCCAAAGAACTTAAGACGAAGTCTTACCGTCCTTGCTTCTAAGGAGCATTCTGGCTGTACTTCTTCCAAGACAGACTTGTTCCGTCTTTTGGCAGTTCATGGTATATTCAATATTCTTCGCCAACACCATAATTGAAAGGCATCAATTCTTCTTCGATCTTCCTTATTCATTGTCCAGGTTTCGCATGCATGTGAGGTAATTCCAAATACCACGGCTTGGGTCAGGCGCACCATAGTCCTCAAGGTAACATCGTTGCTATTTAAAACTTTAAAGCATTCTTTTGCAGCAGATTTGTCTAATGCAATACGTCATTTGATTTCTTACCTGTTACTTCCATGGGCAGTGATTGTGTATCCAAATAAAATGAAATCCTTGACAACTTCAATCTTTTCTCCATTTATCATGATGTTGCTTATTGCTCCAGTTGTGAAGGTTTTTGTTTTCTTTATGTTGAGGTGTAATCCATACTGAAGGCTATAGTCTTCCATCTGCATCAGTAAGTGCTTCAAGTCCCCTTCACTTTCAGCAAGCAAGGTTGTGTTATCTGCATAATGCAGGTTGTTAATGAGTCTTCCTCCAATCCTGATGCCCCGATCTTCCTCATATAGTCCAGCTTCTCGGATTATTTGTTCAGCATACACATTGAATAAGTATGTTGAAAGGATACAACCCTGACACACACCTGTTCTGATTTTAAACCATACAGTACCCACTTGTTCTGTTCAAACGACTGCCTCTTGGTCTATGCACAGGTTCCTCAGGAGCACAATTAAGTGTTCTGGAATTCCCATTCTTCGAAATACTACCCATAATTTGTTATGATCCACACAGTCCAATGCCTTTACATAGTCAACAAAATACGGGTAAACATCTTGACGGTATTCTCTGCTTTCAGCCAAGACCCAAGTGTTAAAAATCAAAGACGTCACTTTGAGGACTAAGGTGTGCCTGACCCAAGCCATGGTATTTTCCATCACTTCATACACACAGGAAAGCAGTAGGATGTATAAGGAAGACTGAAGAAGAATTGAAACCTTTGAATTACGGTATTGACGAAGAATATTGAATATACCGTGGACTTCCAGAAGAATGAACAAGTCTGTCCTGGAAGAAGTACAACCGGAATGCTCCTTGCAAGTAAGGATGATGAGACTTTGTCTCAGGTACTTTGGAAATGTTATCAGGAGGGACCACTCCCTGGAGAAGGACGTCATGCTTGGCAAAGTAGAGGGTCAGCGAAATAGAGGAAGTCCCTCAAAGAGCTAGACTGACACAGTGGCTGCAACAATGGGCTCAAGCATAAAAACGATTGTGAGGATATCGCAGGACCAGGCATTTTTTGTTCTGCAGTACATTGGGATGCGATACTTGGAAGCAACTTGATCACACATAGCAACAACAATGCCTAGGATATCTATCTTTATGTGCTCCATTTCATTTTTGACAACTTCCAATTTTCCCAGATTCATACTTTGTACATTCCACATTCAAATTATTATTATTTACAATTATTAATTATTATTAATGAATATTTGCAGCTGTTTCTTCTCATTTTGAGTTGTGTCACATCAGCAGATGAATCTCCCAAAAGCTTGACTCCATCCATGTCATTAAGGTCGACTCCACCTTGTGGAGGCATCTCTTCCCCAGTCGTATTTTGAGTGCCTTCCAACCTGAGGGGCTCATCTTCTGGCACTATATCAGACAATGTCCTGCTGCTATTCATAAGGTTTTCACTTGCTAGTTTTTTAAGTAGATTGCTAGGTCCTTCTTCCTAGTCTGTCTTAGTCTAGAAACTCCGCTGAAACCTGTCCAACATGGGTGACTCTGTTGCTATTTGAAATACTGGTTTTATAGGGTCCAGCATCACAGCAACATACAAGCCACCAGAGTAAGACAGACTGACAGACACGTAGGGCATTATAATATTAATCACTTGTAAATACCTTCATAGCAACATCTAGACTACTGTTGGACCATAACCTTGGCACCACAGCCTAGCGAAATTGACACATAAAATTAACCATCCCAAGTGGTTAGGACCAGGAAGTGATTTTGATCTGCCCTTGGATCCTTGACAGCATACTTTGAGAAAGCCTCAATAAGCTGCTGATGGAAATCAATTCGGGAACTCGCCTGTCTTCTGGGTATACCCCCTGCTAACCATACACATTTTAAATGTGAGAGGGAGATATTAGCCATTTAAGAGAAAAACCTGCAGACAACATTCCTGGCTTCCCATACTTTCCAACTTTCCAAGCCAACAATAACCCTGAAAGAGCTTTGCTGTTGTTGTGTGTGGCAGAGTGGATTCCAACTCATACCGACATTTTACAACACAGTAGCACTGCCCCATAGGGTTTCCTAGGCTGTAATCTTTACACAGGCAGCTCTCCAGGACTTTTCTCCCAAGGAGTGGCTGGTAGGTTCAAACCACTGTGCCATCAGGGCTCCTTGATGAGGTGTTAGAACTCATCTTACCTATGCTTATCCAATAGTAAAGTCTTGAATTTGGAGGGTAGTTCTTCCAGCTAGTATTACAAAACAGCAGAGAGCTACAAGGGAGCATTTTCATAATTCAAGGTCTCTTACCTTCAGCTGGTTTCCTCATTTCATGAACTTCCAGAACTCCCATGCTCATCACCAGATTTTGAGGGGAAATAATTAGAAACAAGATCTCCTGACAACCGAGAAACTCCTCTTCACAGAATACAGGAAAGAAAGAAAACATTTTTATTATTGAATAAGCATTAAACTGAAATGTGATGCACATGAAAGGCAATCCACTAAAGCTACTGTGAAGACAGAAAGAAATTCCACCCTTTTTTATAGCCAAGCAAATGCAGCCTATTGCATACATGTTCGCAAGATGAATGATAACCTGTCCTCAAGCAAGAGACCTTGACAGCACCATTTGTCACATATAAAAATCAAGCCCATTGCCATCAAGTCGATTCCGACTCATCGTGACCCTATAGGACAGAGTAGAACTGCCCCATAGGGTTTCCAAGGAGCAGCTGGTAGATTCGAACTGCTGACCTTTTGGTTAGCACCCAAGCTCTTAACCATTGCACCACCAGGGCTCCTTGTAGTTCATTCTAAATTCACCAGGTAATTGGAGTGGCCATCTGTGTGAGCTAATTGCCTTTATCCAAAGGAATAATAAAACTTGTCACACCTCTATGCCAAATGCACCTAAGGTAAACTGTCATGGAGACTGGAAGATACAGGCACTATCTTCATCGATGTTTATATTTCAGCGATGGCTCCTAGATCTTTGAGAAAAACATTCATTCCTGGGTTATAAAACTGGCAAGAGGCATATTTAGCTTAAAATAATTATATAATGTCAAAGAAACAGAGAAAAAAATTACAGTTATAAGTCATCTAAACACTCTAAGGAAAAATAAATGAGGGCTCATTCCTTTTTTTTTCTTCATTTTTTTTGCACCGAAAAGAATTAAAATTTTCTTTCTGATTTTTAATTGGTATTTGTCTTTATATGTCAAAGGTAAAACGTTACTCCCCTGATTACAGACGTTGTATAAGACTCAGCCCTTTGGCTGCCAGCTATGTCCTTTCTCTCCTGCTGGACTTGAAGAAACCTGTCATGTTCTGAACTTCCAATGCAGATGGCCACACATGGCAAAAAACTACAGGCTGCATTTAGGGACTGAGGTTAGCCTCTAAACAAACAGCCAGGAAAAAAAACGAACGAAAACTAAACTCTTAGCCCTATTTTGCCAACAAACTGGTTGAACTTAAAACTGGGTGTTCCTCCAGTTTAGCCTTCAGAAAAAAACACAGCCCAGCTGACACCGCCATTGTAGCCAGGTGAAACCTTAAAGCAAAGAAATCAGTTGAGCTGTGCCTGGACTCCAGATACAAAGAAACTGTGAGAATATATTTGCATTTATTTCACCTGCTAAGTTTGTGGTGATTTAGTACGCAGCAAAACTTATGCAGGAATAGCAGTCTAGTATATTTACCCAAAAATTAACTTCCTTTGGCTCTTTCCTCATTCTTTGTTACCTGGTATAGTGGTACTTTTAATAAATCAGGGGTCCATGTATAAGAGGGTCTGTTTTGGGAACCTCGATTCACTTCTGTTGGTTTATTTGCTTATCCCTGCACCTATATTACAAACTCTATATTATTATAATTTTTAAAAATAACTCCTAATATCTGATAGAGTAAATGCATATATATTTTTTGTTTTTCAAGAGGACACTGACTACTCATGGCCATTTGCCAGTCAATTTAAATGTCAGAAATTTAAAAATTTACATTAAATTCTAGCTTGTCAAGTTTCATACACAAAATCTATTGGATTTCTTTTCGAGGGGAATGGGGATGACAACAGTCTGTAGATCAAATTTAGGGAGAAGCAACCTGTTTACAATATTGAACCATGCTCTCCATGAACATATAATAATTCTCTGCTTTGTTAGGTCTCAACTAATTTCTCCCATAGTTGTATATTTTCTTCCATAGAGTTCTTACACTTTTTTAATTATATTTTTTCCTTAGGCGACAGGTATCTTTTAAGGAAATTCGCAAGTTATATTTCCTTTAATTTAATGTTAATATTATTTGTTGCTGCAAAAAAAAAAAAACTATGTAAAAAAAAAGTGTATTGATCTTACATCCAGCACCTTTAAAAAATACTTTTGTAGATTTAATATTTCTCTTTACCGATTTTCTTCATATATATTCTGATCATTGATCAATATAGTAGCTGTATTTCTTATTGTCTAATCCCTTTCCCTTTGATTTCTTCTGATTTTCATTAATGAAATATGTAGTATCCTCATTAAAACATCGAGTAGAAATGGTGATAGCAGGCATTCTTGTCTACTTCCTGGTTTTAAAGTAAAAGCTTTCAATGTTTCTAACTTAAATATGATGTCTACTATTTTTGTTATTGTTGTTGTCTTGGTAACTATCCTTTATCTAGTCTGTTAACGTTCCTCATGCTTCCCCTGCCCTGTTCCCTACTATACAAAAGATGGCTTCCAATTCCTATGCTCGCCAAAATTTGAATGCCAGCTCAGTTTACTCAAGAGGTGGCAACAGCAGGAGATTAGAGCCCAGGAGAATGGGGGAGATTGGAGCCCAGGGGAATGGGAGTGTCCAGAGCTTTTCTCTTTCTCTCTGCATCAGGTGGTTTCTCCTTCAATGGCTACATCTTCTCCATGTCTCTAGCCCCCATCAGATTGGTCCACCATGGTTGACTTTTTTGTTGATCCCCACTGCTAAGCTGCAGAATCACTGCGTCTTTTCTTTGTTCCTGTAGCCTAGAGGTGGGAATGAATTCCTCAAGTTGGTAAGTATTTCTTTGCTCTACTCTTTCCTGATTGGATTCTCCATCAAGTGAGTTACCAATTCCCTGCATTAAATTCTCTATAAGTTATATATTTAGATTTGCTGCTACTGTGTGGCATCGAGTCAATTGCAACTCATACAGACCCTATAGTACAGAGTAGAACTGCCCCCATAGGGTTTCCTAGGCTGTAACCTTTATGGGAGCAGATCTCCAGGTCTTTTCTCCGGGGGAGCCACTAGTGGGTTTGAACCGCTGACATTTCAGTTAGCAGCTGAGTGCCTAATCATTGCGCAGCTAAGGCTCCTCATATTTAGAGTAGCTTCTGTTTATCTGTGTAACACCTGAATGTTTCAGTTGGCCAATTATACTGGCTAATTTTCTCGTGTACAAACCCTCCTTTCATTCCTAGGAAAAACTGAACTCCTCAGTAGCAGATAAATGCATCTTGGTCTCTTCTACTAAAACATAAATGCAAAATATCCAGTTAACCCTGAACCTAAATAACTCTCTGTTTCTCTGCTCATATATAATTGTTTACACTCACACGTGTTTGTGTGTGTGTGTGTGTATTAAAAATTTTAAAAACAGAAAGATATAGTCTACTTGTAAAAATATTGAGCAATATACATAATATTCTATAGCATGACCTGGGGGAAGCAGTCCAAGTGGAACTCAGAAGGATAATATAGTCTTAAATAGATTTATCATAAAAATATTTAAAACATCCAAATGATTCAAGACTAGAAAAAGAATAGCATATTAAATCTAAAGAATTAGAAGGGAGAAAATAATGAGGATAGATGCAGACATGATGAATTAGGAGAAGTTCAGTATGAGTTGGATGTCATGGCAACGGGTTTGGTTTGGATCCCTGGAGGTGCAGTGGTTAAGAGCTCAACTGCTAACCAAAAGGTCGGCAGTTCGAATCCATCAGCTGCTCCCTGGAAACCCTATGAGGCAGTTCTGCTCTGTCCTATACGGTTGCTATGAGTCAGAATTAACTGGTTTGGGTTTTGTTGTTGTTGTTGTTCTTAGAGTCATCTGATGAAAGACATTCTTTAAAAAGGTTTATATACTAATTCTTATAAGTATTATCAATTACAAAAGAAAGAAATAGAAATAAGGGATATTATATAAATACAATTGTACAAAATATAACTGCAAAAGAGATTTAAAGATTATAAGAGAACACTATAAATAAGTTTTACCATTACATCGGGATAACAAATGGAGGACAAGTAAAGGTTCTAGCTATAGGATTGTTTCTGTTAATAAACTCAAAAGTATGATATTAGAGAATTCCCATTCTGTAGCCCCTAATGAATTAATGGATAAAGGTGATGATCCTCAGGGACTGCCAATGTCACCACAAAGGGAAACAGCAAACATGATGTATCTCCTAATGGAAGTGCACGGTGTCATCTCTAGAGTGTTCCTGCCAATAAACAGGTAAATAAGTAAACCTTAATCTGAACAAGCTTCTACCTGTTGAGGATTATGGATGCTGAGCGTCAGGTATATTGGGTTCATTTTTCCATTTTCTGTACTGCCACATATGTTTGAGAATTTCTATGATAAAATCGTGCCTTTAAATTTGAAAGGGAACAATTTTTACCCATTCTACCCATTGCTGTTGAGTCAATTCCGTCTCATAGCAACTGTATACAGGTCCATAAAGAAATAGAAAAATGTAATCGAACAATACAAACTGAAACTGTAGCCCTAATCCAAGGCACCCTCAGAATGTTCCAGGACCAGCCAGGTTTGGAGGCCGGTTACTTCAAATGGTCAAAGAAAAACTAGTCATCATCCTATGCAAAATATTCCAAACCACACAAAAGAATGGGAAATTACTCCTGATACAAAGAACAGATAAAGATACCCCAAGAAAAGAACACTTGGGTCAGGCTCACTCACATATAGACAATTTTCCTAAATAAATTAATAGCAGATCCAATATAGCACAGAACTAAACAAAGAAGTAGGCTGTGCCCAAGGAACACAAAGATGATATCTTATTAAAAAAATACTGTTACTTGGAAATCAGTATGCTAGCAGAAAAAGGAGGAAATGCATTTGGTCATGTTCAGGGGTAAAGAAAAAGCCTTTCACAAAATTTAATACTAGCTCATGATAAATTTTAGCACACTAACATTAGAAAGGAATTTCTAATCCCTAAAATGAACTTCAACTCATGTACTTTGGACATTTTGTCATGAGAGACCAGTCCCTGGAGAAGGACATCGTGCTTGGTAAAGTAGAGGGTCAGTGAAAAAGAGGAAGAGCTTCAAAGAGATGGATTGACACAGTGGCAGAAACACGGGGCTCAAACACAGCAATGATTGTGAGGATGGCACAGGACCCAGCAGTGTTTTGTTCTGTTGTACACAGGGTCGCTATGAGTCAGAACGGACTCGAGGGCACATAATAACCTAATCCAATCTAGTAATAAAATACAATATATAAAATATAATATCAACATCAAATGTACATGTGAGATGCTAGAAGCAGTCCTAATAAAGTCTGGAATAAGACAGAAGTATGGGACCACCTGTACTGTTCAAACCTGATCCGAAATGCATAGCCAGTACACAGCCATAGGCTAGATACCAGAATAAATCAAAGGTAAGAAAAATGAAAAGAAAGATAGAATAATTACAACCATATGATGCTCTTATTAAAAAATCCATAACTGGCTTACAAAATATTCAAAAGTATAAAGAACTTCAGAAAGCTGGTGTATAGAAAATCACTGTAGCAAAATCAGAAGAAGGGCCACAAAATAAATAAATAAAACAAGTAATGGAAAATATTCCATTCACAACACCAACAACTTACAAAATATACCTAAAATGAAACTTAGGAGAAAGGTACACTGTCTTTATAGGGGCAAATATAAAAATTTGCTGACAGACTTATGAAAAGGAAAACTCAAACAGAGCAGTATGCTATTTTTATTAATAGGGAAGAGAACATAGCAAAGATGTCAGTGTTGTTTGTTGCTGTTGAGTCAATTCTGACTCATGGCAACCCCATGCCTGCAGAGTAGAACTACTCCATAGGGTTTTCAAGGCTGTGACCTTTCCGAAGCAGACTTCCAGGCCTTTCTTCCAAGGCGCCTGTGGGTAAGTTCAAACCATCAACCTTTCTGGTGAGTAGTCAAGTAAGTAAGCATATACACCACCCAGGGGCTCCTAAAGATGTCAATACTCCTTTAATTATTTACAGATTTAGAGCCTTACCTGTACCTGCCAAGATGACAACCAACCTCGGGCTGCTGTTTTCCATGTTCAAAATTAACACTGGGGAAAAAAAAAGAGGAAGGAATAAAGAAAGAACAATATCAGTAACAACAGCAAATCAACAAAAATGTGAAAGCTCTAAGGGACAGTAAGTCTGTGTTGAAATAGTATGAACCTGTATGTGTGCAGGTGGGGGCGTGCCCTAAAGTTGAGACAGGTCTCTATCCTGCAAGTGAAGGCAGATGACAGAATCAG
>NW_004444415.1:78698-84539 GCF_000243295.1 Trichechus manatus latirostris | reverse complement strand
TTATATATAAAATATAATATAAATATATTTATATATTATTTTAATCACATACAGAGAATGGAGTAAAATCGAATAGTGAGTATCACAGGGATCCATATTAAGGGTAGAAATTTGTTCCGGAAACGTTGGTGGACAGCTCTGATGTCAGCCAAAGAAGCCCCAGGTATAGCTCTCTCATAAGTCTGCGCTCTCTTTCCCTTTGGGGACTGGAGAGTCTTGTTGGGGAGGAGGAAGGGAGCAGCTGAAGTCAAATTAGGGATGGGTTCCGGCACTGCCAGAAATTAGTATCAGGTCCCTGAAGGTGAACTGAGGGGCTCCACGCCCCAGAAGAGAGGGGAACACACAGAGCTAAACCCCTCCAGCCCCCCAGGGTGGCAGCCATCTTGGGTCACCCCAGAACGGAGCGGTCAGATGAGGTGTACACACCCTTCTACGTCAGGAGTCTCAGGGAGTGGAGGTCTGTGGTCTGAGTGGAGTGGCCAGAGGCCAGCAGAGGAGAGTCAGTCCACCACGCAGCAGGAGTCAAGGTAAAATGCTGTGTGAGTGTTCCATCCACTCCGGAAGAGAGGGGCCCACAGAGCCCCGCCCCATCAGAGCTCCACCCCCACAGAGCTTCGCCCCTCCTGTCAGCCTTGGGAGGCCCCAGACATGGCTGCTAGGTTCAGGCTCCCCTTATTTCCGAATAGGGGTGCGCAGGAAATGAGGGCCTTTTTCTGGAGCTGGCTGAGTCAGCTCGGAGAAGGAGAAGTCCCAGGTCATGGGAAGACTCAATAAAAGGCCCCCATGTGACTTTTGTGGGAACCACTCATCCGGCACAAGTAAGAAAAGAGGGAGATCCACAGAGCCTCACCCCTGCTGTCAAGCATGGTAGGGCCCAGGTGGGCGTGGCCGGAAGTGACCTACTGACTTCCCCTGTGGGACAGACACAGTGAGGGGCGAGGCTTGGGTCTGAGGTGCCGCCTTTGTCCAGCAGAGGGAGGCCTTTCAGGACCTGTCAGGTGTCAAGGTGAGTATCCTGAGTTAGCACTGCTGGCCTACACACTTGGGAACAGAAGGGACCCCACAGAGCCCCACTCCACCCCGCTTCTCTGTCAGTCGTAGGAAGCCTCAAGCGTGGCTGTTAGGCCCAGTGCCCCATCACTTCTTCCTCCAGGTCCAGGAGTATGAAGGCCTTGGTCTGAGGCTGGTGGTCTCAGGCCAATAGATGGAGAAATCCCAAGCCCTATATGGAGTCAAGGAGATGCCTGAGAAGACTCCATACCCTAGCACAGGAGGGGCCCCAGGACCGCTCTATTGCAATCACCCTGGGAGGCTCCGGGCAGGGCTCAAGTCTGAGGTCCCTCACCCTCTTTGTTCGCAGGGGTCCCTGGAGTTGGGGACCTTGGTCTAAGGCGCCAGCCTTCTGTCAGCACAGGGAGGATTTCCAGGCATTCCAGGAGTCAGGGTGAGGACCCGAAGGGCTGCAGAGATCTCTCATCTCATACAATGGGGGGCACGTCCAAATCCGTCAGCCATCGGAAGCCCAGAAATAGATGTCAGGTGGACACGTGCCTCAGTTCCTCTTTGGGAATCACGGAGAAGAAAGTACTCTGTTTTGAGGGAGGAATGAAACTTAGTTCTTCCTTGGAGTCAAACGGAGGGGCTTGAGTGAGGACTGGCAGGTCTGTTCACCATAGGATCTCAAGCTGTACTGTCAGCACTGGCGTCCCCTGCCAGGGGTAGTGGGCTGGTGTTCCCCTTAACTTCGTTTTCGTGGGTTCCAGGGAGGTTTAAGGTGTTAACATCAGAGTAGCAAAGGGAAGGGGACCCAGGCTCTGCCAACAGTTGCCACGATGGTCCTGAATGTGAGCTTAGAGATCCCACTATGGAAGAACAGAAGAAGCCCCAGTGATGTCGCCTGATGTCAGACCCAGTAAGCCACAGGCAGATCTATTAGACTGTGACCTAAGGCTCACTCTAACTTCCTCCACAGGGTTTTCAAGAGATTCAGCATGCCTCGTGGTCAGAAGAGTAAGCTTCGTGCCCATGAGAAACGCCAACATGTCCGAGGTGAAACCCAGGGTCTCGAGGGTGCTCAGGACACTGCAGTGGAGGAGGAAGGGTTCCCCTCTTCCTCTCCTGTTTTGGGGGATACTCCTGAGAGCTCCCATGTTGCTGGCATTTTGCAGGAGTCTGAGAAATCCTCAGCCAGCACCACTCCTGCTGCAGCAGCGATTTTATGTAAAAAGTCTGATGGAAGTGCCAAGAGCCAAGATGAGGAAAGTCCAAGCCCCTCTCAGGCAACACCTTCCAGTGTGAGCTCACGTAAAGATCCTCTGACTAGGAAGGCAAGCATGTTGGTGCAGTTCTTGATTGAGAAGTATAAAAAGAAAGAGCCCATTATGAAGGCAGACATGCTGAAGGTTATCAACAGAAAGTATAAAGATCAATTCCCTGAGATCCTTAGGAGAGCCGCTGAGCGCATGGAGCTGGTCTTTGGCCTCGAATTGAAGGAAACCAACCGCAGTAATAACTCCTATGACCTCATCAGCCAGCTAGATGTCACCAAAGGAGGAAGTCTGTGTGGTGGCACAGGTTTGCCGAAGACAGGTCTCCTGATGACCCTCCTGGGCGTGATCTTCGTGAATGGCAACCGGGCCACTGAGAAAGATATCTGGGAATTCCTGAATGCGTTGGGGATCTATGCTGGGAGGAGGCACTTACTCTTTGGGGAGCCCAGGAAGTTCATCACCAAAGATTTAGTGCAGGATAAGTACCTGGAGTACCGGCAGGTGCCCAACAGTGATCCTCCACGCTATGAATTCCTGTGGGGTCCCAGAGCCCAAGCTGAAACCACCAAGATGAAAGTCCTGGAGTTTGTGGCCAAGTACAACGATACAGTTCCCAGTTCCTTCCCAGCTCTGTATGAAGAGGCTCTGAGAGATGAGGAAGAGAGAGCTGGAGCCATAGTTGCCGCTCCGACTAGTTCTACTCCTACAGCCAGTGCATCTTCCAGGGCCGAGTCGAGTAGTTTCTCTCACATCTAGTGAAGTATGAGAAGATTCTTAGCGGTTGAAAGGTCTGTCAACCTTCTAAGTAGTAGGGTCTGAGGTGGAGCTGGAGGAAACGAAATATGTATCTTCTTTGTGTTCCTGTTGTACATGAGTAACTTATAGTTGTTTCTCTCTCTCTGTTGTGCCTTTTAATATAAGGTTTGTTTTGCTTCAGAATGTAAGTTTATGAATGGCATGGTCATTACATTTTTTGTTGTTTATCAGGTTTAAGAGCTAGAGTTTCAGTATTGATAAAACAACTTAAAAAATCTTCAGTATTTTCTTTATGTTCTAGAATACTAGATAACATAGTATTGCAATAGGGATATTCACGGAAATGTGAAAGAACACTGCATTAAAATAGTTAGGATTACAAAATGGAAGGAAAAAAATCTAAAAAGTGAATGGTGACAATTCTTGGTTTGCCTTATCCTTTTAATGTTTCTTTTTATAAAATTAATAGATACATATATATGTGTGTGTATATATATATATGTATAGACAACACATGGATTAGATTACCTTATTTAGGAATGTTTTTTGTTTTGTTTTTGAATTATAGCATTGCATATTTTATGGTATCTACTGGATTTAAAGAAAATTAAAAAAGATTGTGATGAAACTGTTTTATTATCTGAGTTCAAGATAATCATATGATAACTACCTTTCATTAAACACAATATTTCCCAATCAGTTTCCCATGTGCTTTCTATTACACCCCATAGATTGCCACAATTGGACAAGAGAGGGCTTATAATCTCACTCTGCAGATGAAGCACTTGCATACTTCTCAAGTTCACAAGGCTAGTAAGTGACAGGGCTGGACCAGACCCCTGGTCTGAATCCATCTGGAGCCCACACTGTTCCACTCCTCCCAGCCAGAGGCGGACCTTCTGTTTCTTAATTCATTTTTCTTCTCACAACTACAAAATGTTATCTCAGTGGATACAGAAGGACTCTGTGCCCAATTACTGGGGTGAAAAACATTGCCAGAGTAATGAGAATACCAAAATAAGTTAGAGGTATGCGTAAGAAAAAAAGATAATAATCGGCCATATTATCATTTATATGTGCCCTGGTGGCATACTGGTTAAGAGCTCAGCAGCTAACCAAAAGGTTGGCAGTTCCAATCTACCATCCGCTCCTTGGAAACCCTATGGGGCAGTTCTATTTTGTCCCGTAGGGTCACTATTAGTTGGAACCAACTCGATGGCACGTAACAACACAACAAAATATGCAGTGTCAGATAACCTCAAAAGATCACGGGCTCACAAAATCATGCTGGACAACGCTTCTCTGTAGAAAATAAATCTTATAGAACATAAGTTACATAAAAGACTGTCAGGGTGGTGAAGAGAAGGCACAGTTCAGCGTCTGTGTTTTCTCTGACAGCCCACCACCCATCCTGGGCCTCCTGTCTTGTGCTGCAGGGTGCCATCTCACATCACTCTGGGACAGGGACCCATTCTCTGCAAGGTGTGCAGTAGGGAAACTGCTGAAGAGTTACAGGGATGTAACATTTCATAGGAAGCCTTTCACTAAAGAGATAGAAGCCAACATGAGGACCCCAGTGAATGAAGACTGAGAACAGCACCAAGAATATAGGGGGTCACATAGAGACCAGCCCTGCCTGCACTCAGACCTAGAAGGCCTTAGGCAGGGTTGTCAAGCTGAGCATTGCCTCACTTACTCTTCAGGAGTCTCAGAGACCCAAGAACATTGGTCTAAGTGGATGTAGAAAGAGAGTTGCAGGCTCTGCCAGGAATCAAGATGAGGACCCTGAGTAAGGACTGAGGGAAATTTTCCCCAGAACATGGGTCCCCACAGAGCTCTGCTGCCACTGTCAGTTTTGGGAGACCCCAGGCAGGGGAATCTAGATGTGGTGACCCCTGGCGTTCCTGCCTGAAGACTCAGGGACCACTTCAGAGATCTCAGGATGTTGAGGACCTTGGTCTGAGGGTAGCAACCCCTGGTCAACCAAGGGTGGAGTCCCAGAATTTGTCAGGTGTTAAGGTGAGGACCCTGAATGAAGAATGAGAGAAACACCCACCCCAGAACAATGGGGACCCAGTGGGCAGACATGAGGAGAAGTACCTGGCTAAGATACCTCCTCATTTCTCATTTCCTCTGGGGGGTGCTCACAGTAGATGAGGACCTTGGTGTATTGGTGGTGACCCACATTGTGCAGAAGGAGAAGTTCCTAATAGGCCTTAACTGGAATTGAGGTGAAGACCCTGAGTGCTGATGAATGGATCCCTCCCACAATACAAAGGGTACACAGAGCTTTGTCCCTGCTGTCAGGCATGGAAGCCTGTAGGCAGGGGTAGCCAGATGTAGCACACCCTTACTCCCCCCCATCTGTAGACTCAGAGAGGCAAGGCCCTTGTTCTCAGGCTGAAGGACTCAGGTCAGTAACAGGAGGAGTCCCAGGCTCTGATAGATATCAAGTTGAGGATTCTGAGTGACAACCGAGGGGACCACAGAGTACCGAACAGGGGAGTCCCATAGAAACACACACCTGCCTTCAGCCCTCAGAAGTGGACTGAGAGGACCCCTTGACTCCAGTACAAAGGAGCCCACTGCCAGCCCTTGTTGTCTCCCCAGCAAGCCCTAGGCCGGGCTGGCAGGCTGCAGCTTAAGCCTCACTCTAATTTCCTCTACAGGGTTCTCAGGAGACAGGCTGACCTTGTGAGGTCCTAGAGCAGTGCCCTCAAGGAAAACTGCAGAGGGTACTTCTGTTAAATTCAGGGTGGTATCTCCCTGCTGAAAGTGCACACGCCATCTCATCCTTCTTCCTCTATTAGGCCCA
>NW_004444415.1:72652-78408 GCF_000243295.1 Trichechus manatus latirostris | reverse complement strand
CCCGAGCCAGATCTGCAGGCAGGGCCGCCACTACTGCCGTGGTCAGTGCCCATTTCAGGGCATGTCCGGCAGCTCCTCTCTCCCCATGTGAAGTCTTAGGAAGTTTCTGCACTCTGTCGTTGAAAAGGGTGGTTGACCTTCTAAACAGTGGAGGCAAGACGGATTGGAGGGGACTAAATGTGTATCTTCTTTGTTTTCCTATTCTACATGAATAACTTGAGTGTTTTATATATATAATACCAAACCAGTTGCCATCAAGTCCATTCCGACCCATAGCGACCCTACAGGACAGAGTAGAACTGCCCCATAGGGTTTCCAAGGAGTGGCTGGTGGATTCGAACTGTGGACCTTTTGGTTAGCATCCGCATCACTTAACCACTGGACCACCACGGCTCCTATATATATGTATATACGTACATATACACACACACACACACAGACTCACACATGCACGTGTGTATATATGTATATACACGAGTGGCGCAAACAGGGTTTGAGCTCGGTAACTAATCTAAAGGTTGGCACTTCAAACCCACCCAGCAGTGCTGCAAAAAAGGCCTGGTGATCTGCTTCCATAAAGAAAACTTTAAGGAGCAGTTCTACTCTGTGTGTATATCTCTATCTATCATCTATGCTTATATATGTGAGTTTTTTTTCAAACAATTCTCTTTTTTTATTTTTATTTTTTATCGTACTTTAGATGAAGGTTTACGGAACAAATGGTTTCTCATTAAATAGGCAGTACACATACTGACCTATGACAACGGTTAACAACCCCACGATACGTCAACACTGTCCCTTCTCAACCTTGGGTTCCCTAACACCAGCTTTCCTGTCCCCTCCTGCCTTCTAGTCCTTATCCCTGGACTGCTGTGCCTCATTAGTCCATTTTGTTTTATGGAGCTGTCCAATCCCTGGCTGAACGCTGAACCTTGGGAGTGACTTCACCACAGAGCTAAAAGGGTGTCCAAGGGCCATACTCTGGGGGTTTCTCCAGTGTCTGTCAGGCGAGTAAATCTGGTCTTTTTCTGTGTGTTAGAATTTTGTTCTACATTTTTCTCTAGCTCCGTCCGGGACCCTTTATTATGAGCCCTGTGAGAGCAGTTAGTGGTGGTAGCCGGGTACCACCTAGTTGTACTGGACTCAGTCTGGAGGAGGCCGTGGTACCTGTGGTCCATTAGTCTTTCTTCAGACTAATCTTTTCCTTATATCTTGTTCTCTTCATTCTCCCATGCTCCCTAAGGGGTGAGACCAGTGGACTATCTTAGATGGCTGCTCACAGGCTTTTAAGACCCCAGACACTACTCACCAATGTAGACTGTAGAACATTGTCTTTATAAACTGTGCTATGCCAATTGAGCTAGACGTTCCCCGAGATTATGGTCACCACAGCCCTCCACCCAGCAATTCAGTCCCTCAGGGAGTCTGGATGTGTCTATGGAGCTTCCATGACCTTTCCTTGTACAAGTTGTGCTGGTTGCCCCAGTACTGTGTACTGTCTTAACCTTCACCAAAGTTACCACTTATCTATTGCACCACCCAGAGACTCCTCAATATTTATATAGGATTCTAAATTTGACTTCAACTAGAGCCTGGGACTCTTAACCTCTGCTCATCTGGGGCCACCATCTTTAGAACAAAACCCTCACCTTTCTGAGACTCCTTACAAAAGGTGGCCCTACAGTCCTGCCTTAGGCCTCCCAAGGCTGCAGACAGGTGAGGGATCTGTGACACCCCACTGTTTAGGGGTCAGTGGTCACCTCATCCTTCACTCAGTGCTCTGTTCTTGATTCCTGAAAGGACCTGGGACTTTGCTCCCTGTTAACTTAGGCCCCACAGCCTCCGAGTCCAGCCCATTAAAGGGTATTTTACTTAAGTCACTCTGAGAGGGTAAAAAAAGTTTAAGCACTGCAGTGTTAACTGAAATGTTGAAGGTTTGAGTCCACTCAGAGGTGCCTAGGAAGAAAGGCTTGGCAATCTACTTCCGAAAAATCAGCCACTGAAAAACCCTGTGGAGCACAGTTCTACTCTGACACACAGGGAGTCACCAAGAGTCAGAAATGACACAATGGTAACTGGTATTTTGAGTGCAATCTCATAAACTCTAAGGGAGGGGTTTTGGGGTAAAATGAATGAAAATAGAGATTTGGGTGGAAGGACAGATGGGAGGATGGGACGATTTGTTCCTTGACACAAATTCCAGGAGCTTTCAGTAGCATCCAGCTGGAGAAAAGAAGCCCACATCCAAATTAAATAACTGATATGCTAATGGGAAAAAATCTACTTAGCTTTACTTGCTAAGGAGAATATTCAGCTGAACTGATGTTCTTTGTCAGAGAGCATTGCATGTTCTCTGACAACTCCTGGGTTCAAAAAGAAAAAGGTTTACATGGAGGAGGGTAGTATTGTCTGGGAAAAAAATCATCATAATGATAAATGCCATTCATTAAAGTCCTAATATTTGCAAGTCATCTTGCCAGGTGCTTTTAATCCAGTATTTATATCCATCACTCCTATAAGACAGTTTGCCAACCTCGACTGGCTGAAGAAAAACTTGTAAACTTCCCCAAATCACAAGGTGGTAAGTGACAGAGCTGGGACCAGTCTGGAGCCCACACTGTTGCACTCCTCCCAGCCAGAGGCTGACCTTGTGTCTCTTAATTCTTTTCTCTTCTCACCACTACAAAATGTCTGTCAAGCAAGGACTCTGTAATCAAAGTCGAGTCCCTGGGTGGCGCAAATGTTTAAGTGCTCTGCTACTAAATGAAAGGCTGGCAGTTTGAACCCATTCAGAGACGTCTAGGAAGAAAGGCCTGGTGATCTGCTTTCAAAAGGTCACAGCCTTGAGAACCCCATGGGTCTCTGTTCTACTCTGCAACACACGGGGTTGCCATAAATTGGAATCGACTCAATGGTAGCCATTTTTTATTTTGGTAGTGAAAATATAAAAGCAGGCCAAAAGCAGCAATGTGAATCTAAGAATAAATAAAAATTGCAGGATTATCTGTAGGTTCATTTGCCTAGGGTCCTGCTACACCTAGCCCCAGGGTTCCTTGAGAGCTGCTTCTTCCCAGGGGCTGGTATATTTGTCCAGCTCCACCCTATCCCACATTATAGCACCCTTCCCCGGGCCTGCCTCACTGAGCCCTTGTCAATGAACAGATTGTTACTATGATTGGATTGCTTTGTCTCTTTTGGCTTTGTTCATTTTTTTTCCTCTGTGATGTTTCTGTTTGAAGTTGATGCGTCTGATTCAGCTATAGGTGAATATAGTCATTGTTAGCTGACTTTTTTTCTTAGTATTGTCTTATGGCCATTTATCCAGTCATCAGTCCAAGAACCAGGGAAAGGAAACAGAAACTTATTTCATTCAAACAGTAAATGATCTGCTGTAGTAGAAGTATAAAAAGGAAAGGCTGGTCACAACCATGGTTGAGATTTTCAAATATTACCTCTGTATTATATACTTCTCTGTATATGTTCTATTATCTATGATACCTCACTGCCATGAGTATCTCAGAAATTTCTCATTGTTTAGTTAGACTCACATACAGCTTTTAAAATGTCAAATAATAAAAATGGCATACAGCGAAACTATCCAATTGCTAAGAAAAAACCTATATTTAAATACCTAGCTTAAACCCAAAGTCTAATAGGAAATACTTAATATGCCTTAAAATCCCAAGATCCTTTATAAATAACTTGCCTAAAATCACAATACATGTACATATGCCTCAATAGTTACCACAATTAACATTAAATGTATATGTCACGGAAATTAATAATCCTAGAGTTTATTAAATTCTGTAAAAGCATGACTGTAACAAAACAATGAAGTTAATTACTTCAAAGCTTGTTGATTCACTCTGAGAAAATAAACTTTTTAATATACTCATCCCAAGGCTCAGCTGGTGTCTCACATGATAGATAATATGATTGCAACAGGCCCCATAAACTGTGCATCAGTGAAAGCAGAAACAGACCTGTCGACTATAATGCCAAATAATACACATTCATCACAATAAGCTTTGTTGTCAATTTCCCACTTACATATTAGCATAATTCACACAATCATTTTCTTTCCTTTCAAATAAACTTTAAGTGCATTTAAAGAGAACATTTTATGCTTGCAGGTACTGATATTTTTAAAAGCTGTTCAATTTGAAATCAAATTAGAATGAACAAGTTAATATTTGTTTTAATAGGAACACAAATGACTCAATCTAGGAAAAGCCAATGAGTTATTCCACTTTGCCATCATAATGTGCATTTAATGTGCTGTCCTTCGCAGAGCAACATGAAGTCACCGTCAACAGAACATATGTTGTTTGTCAAATGGTGATAATGAATTTTCCTCCAACAAATACAGTATAGAATGCCACATGGTTTTTTATAGCCCAATTCTCTAGACGCTATAACTAGAGGTACTGATTATATAGGCTTAGCTCTCCACACAATGAATGTATTTATTTATTAGTTACTTCATTATGCTTGCACTTTAACAATATTCTGAGTAGATTAACTTACTCATGAACACTGAAAGAGCACTTACCACCTCTGCTAACTGGAAGTGAAAATGTTTACTGGATATTCACATTGACTGCAAACTCAGGCACCAAAATATTAATAATTTTTTCATCATGTGCAGTAAAATTATGGGTGGTTAAATCTTTCTCTGAATGTTCTAAGTTTTCTATAATGAGTTTGCTTCCTACCCAGCCTGTAAATGTTGGCTTGCCTTCATATTTTTATCTCGCTCTGCACGCTCCTCCTGGGTAATCTCACTCATGCCCAATGCTTCCATTCTCAAATACCTGCTCATGCCTCTCGCCTGTGCATCTCCAGTCCTAGCCTCTCCTCTCATATCCAGTTCCATATATATTTCTGCTCACCTGAGATTTTCACTTGAATATTTCTCAAAGTTGCCTAAAACACAACCTTTTTAAAACTGAACTCACAATCATATCTCCAAATTAAGTCTATTCTTACCCGCTGCAGTAGAGGCGATTCCGACTCATAGAGACCCTATAGGACAGAGTAGAACTGCCCCATAGGGTTTCCAAGGAGCGGCTGCTGGATTCGAACTGCCAACCTTTTGGTTAGCCGTCGTGTTCTTAACCACTTCACCACCAGGGCTCCAAGTCCTTTCTTATCACCCCCAAAATCAAAAACCAAACCCATTACTGTCCAGTCGATTCTGACTAATGGCAACCCTGCATGTGACACAGTAGAAATGCTCCATAGGATTTTCTTGGCTGTGATCTTTATGGAAGCAGAATGCCAGGCCTTTCTTTTATGGTACTGCTGGGTGCGTTTGAACTTTTAGGTTAGCAGCCAATCACAAGCTGCTTGCGCCACCCAGGGACCTTTTATCACCCCCACTCTCAGTAAACTGTCCACTTGCTGTATTCCCAAGCTCAATAGGCGAGACAACTGTGAATCCAGTTATACATGCCAGGGATAAAGCAGACATCTTTGACAGTGTCCTCTCTCACACCACCCATACCCAAACTAGCACATAGAGCAGTACCAGTTGCCGCTGAGTCGATTTCAACTCATGGTGACTCCTTGCATTGCAGAGTCGAACTGCATTTCATAGGATTTCAATCGCTGTGACCTTTTGGAAGTGGATAGCCAGGCCTTTCTCCTGGGCACCTCTGAGGGGGTTTGAACCACCAACCTTTCAGTTAGCAGCCGAACGCTTAACCGTTTGCACCACCCCAGGACTCCTAAACTAGCACATAAGTCCTGAAAAT
>NW_004444415.1:57606-67012 GCF_000243295.1 Trichechus manatus latirostris | reverse complement strand
CTGGCATACTGATGATTCACCACCGGTTGTCCTCGAGTTCATTTTGATTCATAGCGACCCTAAAAGACAGTAGAACTGCCCCTTAGGGTTTCCAAGGCTGTAAGCTTTACAGAAGCAGCCTGCCACATCTTCCTCCCGTGGAGCAGCCGGTGTGTTCCAATCCCTAAACTTTTAGTTAGCAGCTGAGTGCTTTAACCAATGCACCACCAGGGTTCCTTTACTGATAGTTAGCTCTGTAGAAATAGCACTGAAATTATAGCCGTTCAAAGAAGAAAGCGTTGAAAAATCAAAGAAAAATTTTCCATGGATTCCAAAATTATCACTATCTGTAGGCACAAGTAACATGTTATTGAACAAAGACTAGGGCTTGAGCATTGATTATTCCAATATTGCCCATCAATAATCATTAATAACAGATCAATTATTCAACAAGTTATAACTAACTTCTGGTTTCGTTTTCAAGCAAGTTTTTTTTGTTGTTGTAGTTACTAAAAATTACCGAAAAATACAATAAAATTTTGGACTCAAGAGAGTTACTGTCTTCTACTACCTACCTCTCTAGGCAGTAAGATGGGGCAATTATAGGGCTCACCTCAAGAAAACCAAATGATGAATAGCAAAACATTCTACCTATAGATGTATTTCAGCTAATAATCTCAGAAGGAATGACAGAATTCAAGAATTACTATTCTGTAGCCCTTAACAGGGCCCTGGTGGCACAGTGGTTAAGAGCTCGACGGCAACAGGTTTGGTTTTGGTTTGGTAGGTCTTATTGGTTAATAAATAAAGGTGATGAACCTCAATGACTGCCAACATCACCACAAAAGGAGACAACAACAACAACAAAAAAGTCCTTTGCCATCAATTCCAACTCATAGCGACCCTGTAGGACAGAGTAGAACTGCCCCATAGCGTTTCAAAGTAGCACCTGGTGGATTCAAACTGCCAGCCTTTTGGTTAGCAGCCATAGCTCTTAACCGCTACGCCACCAGGGTTTTCAAACAGACATTATGTATTTCCTAATGTGATGGAGGTGCACAGCATCATGTGTAGAGTGCTCTTGCTAAAAAATAAACAAATAAATAAACCATAATCTTCCCAAGTGTCACCTACAATTATTGAGGATTGTTGATGCTGAGAACCAGATCTATTGGGTTCATTTTTCTTTTCTCTGTACTGTTGTGTATGTTTGAGAATTTCTATGATAACATAATTCTATTATAAATATCATGCCTTCAAATTTGAGAATTCAATTGAAATGGTACAATTTTTTGGCAACATATAAATGATTAAAGGAGTCCATGAAGAAATAGAAAACTTTAATTCAACAACACAAACTGAAACTACAGTGCCAACCTAAGGTACCTTCAAAATATTCCAGGACCAGCTAGGTTTGTAGACCCATTTCATCAGATGGTAAGTGAAAACTGTTGTTGTTATTGTTGTGTGCCATTCAGTCGATTCTGACTCATAGTTACCATCTTATGTAACCATGGGAAATTACTCAATCACTTTTAACAGGCTAGCTCCCCTTGTTACAAAGATCAGGTGAGGGTGCCCCCATAAAGGAACACTTGAGCCAAGCTCACTCACATAAAAACAAATATCCTAAATAAATTCACAGCAGATCTGATATAGCAGGGAATTAAATGAAAAAATAGGCGGTGCCCGAAGAATACAAAGGTCAGTCATATCACATTACAAAAAAACGTGAATTGCAATTCACTACATTAACAGCGGTAAAGAAAAAGCCTTTGGCAAAAATTCAAACCAGTTCATAGTATGTAATAACATTTTACCAAACTTACAATAGAAAGGAGTTTCCATTTTGTAAAATCTCAGCAAACATACTTAAATGTGAGATATTAGAAACATTCCCAATAAAGTCCAGAACAAGATATAGAGGTATGGTACCGACTCTACTGTCCAAACCTGGGTGCACAGCCATACACAAGAACACAAAAATAAATGAGAAGTATGAATAATGAAAAGAAAGAGGTATCATGATCGCCTAATTCAAAAATCCAAAGGAATCAGCTCACAAAATATTCAAAAGAATAAGAAACTTCGGAACGCTGGTGTAGAAGATCACTATAGCAAAATCAGGAGTCTGGCCACACAAAATAAATAACTTATTAGAACATATAACGGAAAATATACCATTCAAAACAGCAGCAACATCCAAAATATACCTAAAAAGAAAACTAACAAAAATATACATGACCTTTATGGAGACAACTATAAAACTTTGTTGACAAAATTAAGTAAAAGAAGTCCCAAATACAGCAGTATAAGATGTTTGTTAATGAGGAAGAGAACATTGTAAAGATGTCAAAACCAAACCAAACCCGTTACCTTTGAGTCACTACCTACTCAAGATAACCCAGTTCTCCTTAAATTATTTACAGATTCAGTGCCTTCCCTGAAGGGAGTGGCCTAGGGTCAGCAGAGGAGAAAGAGGTGGCCCAGCTTCTAGCAGGGATCAAGGTAAGATACTGAGTGAAGACGGAGGGTTCCATCCACCCTAAAGAGTGGTGCCCACAGAGCCCAGCCCCATAAAGCCCCACCCTCACAGATCCCCAAGCCCCCAGAATCCCACCACTCTGAGCCCCGCCCCTCTGAGCTCTGCTCCCTCACAACTCTGCCCCTGCTGTAGGCCCTGAGAGGCGCCATGCATGGCTGTTAGGCTCAGGATCCCCCTTACCTGGGCCTAGAAGGTTTTGGGTAAATGGAAGCCTTGATCTGAAGCTAGCTGATTCCGCACATCAGAGCCTCCTAGGAGTCCCTAAAATGCCCCTATGTAAATTCTGTGGAACACTCCCCTCCTCCAAGGGAGGAAGCTTTATAGAGCCCCTGATGAGAGCCCTGGTAGCTCCCGGACAGGGGCAACCGGAAGTGATGTACCCTGATTTCCGCCTCTGGAGGCTGTGCAGAAGGACGTTTTGGTCTAACGGCTAGGCTTAAGGTCGACAGGAGGAGGAGTCCCAGGACCAAGAAGGTGTCAAGGTACCTATCTACGAGTTAGAGTTTAGGGACATACTCCCCGCTAGAACAGAGGAGGCTGGACAGAGCCCCACCCCCACTCCACCCCCATTATCAGCTCCGGGGAGGCTAGAGGCATGGTTGTTAGGCCCAATGCCTCCTGACTTGGCCTTGGGAGGCTGTGGGGGCGGGGGTGAGGCCTTGATCAGAAACAGGTAGTTTCAGGTCAGCAGAGAGATGAGTCACAGGCCTGGTCAGGAGTCAAGGCGAGTATTCTGCGTTAAAAGTGAGGTGACATCCCCGTACAGAACAGAAAAGGCCTCAGAGTCCGGCCCCACCCATGCCTTGTTGGTTCCTTGAGCAGTACTCAAAAGGTACCCTACAGAAGTAGCCTTTCCTGGAGCCAAGGTAGAATCTCCGTACTGAGGCTCCACACACCATCTCATCCTCTCTCTTCTAGGGTGACCTCTTCATCAACACAGCTGCCTGCCCTCCTGCCTACTCTCCTTGAAAAATCATGCCTCGAGGTCAGAAGAGTAAGCTCCGAGCCCGTGCGAAACGCCGCCAGGCCCGAAGTGAGACCAAAGGTCTAGGGGGTGCTCAGGCTACTGCAGTAGAGGAAGAAGACTCCCCCTCCTCTGCCTCTCCTCTTTTGGGAGATAGATCCCAGAATTTGCCTACTGCTGGGACACGAAGCACTCCCAAATCTCCTCAGAGAGCTGCAGGTGTTTCATGCGCAGATTCAAATGAAGGTGCCAACAGCCAAAATGAGGAAAGTTCAGATGAGAGCTATTGCGAAGATCCTTTAAACGAGAAGGTGGTATTGTTGGTGGAATTCTTACTGCGGAAGTATCAAGAAAAAGAGCCGATTACAAAGGCAGACATGCTGAAGTCTGTTATCAAAAACAAAAAATATCAGTTCCCTGAGATCCTCAAGAGAGCCTCTGAGCACATGGAGCTGGCCTTTGGTATTGATTTGAAGGAAGTGGATCCCATCAGGCACTGCTATACCTTTGTCAACAAATTGGATCTCACCGCGGATGACATGGTTATTGATGAAGAAAAAACACCCAAGACGGGCCTCCTGATGATTGTGCTGGCTGTGATCTTCATGAAGGGCAACTGCGCCACTGAGGAGGAGGTCTGGGAAGTGCTGAATCTGATGGGGGTATATGCTGGCAAGAAGCACTTCATCTATGGAGAGCCCAGGAAAGTCCTGACCCAAGAGTTGGTGCAGATGAAGTACCTGGAGTACCGGCAGGTGCCCAACAGTGATCCTCCATGCTATGAATTCCTGTGGGGTCCCAGAGCCCATGTGGAAACCAGCAAGATGAAAGTCCTGGAGTTTTTGGCCAAGGTCCATGATACTACGCCCAGTGCCTTCCCATCCTGGTATGAAGAGGCTATGAAAGATGAGGAAGAGAGAGCTCGAGCCAGAATTGAAGCCAGGGCTCGCAGTAGTTCCACGGCCAGTGCTCGGGCCAAGGCCAAGCCCAGCAGCTCCTCCTGCCCCAAGTGAAGTTTAAAGAAGATTCATCACTTTTTGGTTAAAAAGGGCTGTCAGTATTCTAATAGTGGAGGGCCAGGTTAGGGTTGGAGTGAATAAAATATACATCATCTTTGTGTTCCTATTCTGTTTGGGTAACTTGGAGTTTTACATTTTTTTCTTTTTTAAGGTTAATTTCAAATGTTGAAGTCTGAAGCAGATTCTTTTCTTTATGGATAAAAAGGGCAGTCAGTATTCTAAGTAGTAGAGGGCCAGTATGGGGCTGTAGGAAACACAGTGTATATCATCTTTGTGTTCCTGTTCTACTTAGGTAACTTCGAGTTCTTTCTCCCCATTCCCTCCCTCACTCCTTCCTTTCCTTCCTTCCTTCCTTTCATTATATTTCATATTGCATTCCTTTTAATAGAAGGTTTAAATAGCTTCATAATCTAGGCTTATGAATGATTTTAGTTACACATTTATTTCTATTTAATAGATATAAGAGTAAGAGTTTTGTTATTTTGTAAAACCAATTGGGAAGCTTTCCTTCATATTTAGTGATCCAGAAGAAGAAAACATGGCATTGGAGTAGGCGCTTCCTTAGAAATGTGAAAGGAATCAGCAGTAAAATAGTTGGGCTCAAGAAACAGAGAAAAAAAGGTAGAAGATGTTCAGCTATTGGTTTCCCATATCCATTCTAGTCTTGTTTGGTAAAAATAAAAGATACATACCTGAGTTTGCTTAACTTAAGAATGTAGGAGAAATAAAACTTTTATGAACTAGAACTCGTGCTCACTGGCTCATTAATTCCTCACATGTTAATTGATCATCTGCTTTTTGAAAGTCACTTTGTTAGAAATGGGGAAACTAGGATACAAAACACTCAGCCCCTGCCCTGAGAATTTTACAGTCTAGGAGTAGCAATCCTATAGGCAAAATGATGAAAGACCCTATAAGACTCAAGGACAAGTACAAAGAAGGTGTAAGAAGGTAAGGAGGCTGGTGGTGGAGAGTGAGAGGCAGGGGAAGGTGTCCAGTTGAAAGCAGGGGAGTGCAAGCGCCCTGGAGGCAAGGCAACGTGGGGCTTTGGGACACGGTAAGTCCTTCAGTGGACATACTTTTAAGTTAAACCGGGTGATGGGCTGGATGAACCTGTGGGAGTGGGTGAGACCCCCGATTGTTGTGTCTCAGAGAAACAAACCCCAGGAATAGAAAACTGCTCTTAAGATTTATTTTGTGGTCATCGATAAACCAGAGGAAAATCTCCACCTGGGGCAGAACTGGAAGGTGCCCTGTGCTCTTGTCCCTGTGTACTTGAACCCAGAGCACAAAGTAGTTTTATGCACATCGTTTCCAGGGAGTTTCTAAGAAATAAAGATGATACTCTCTTGGAGTGAGATGCCCAGAAGCTACTGGGCTGACACTCTTTTACACTGGCCTGGGAGAACTAGAGACCACTCCATTAAAAGGACATTTTAATTAGGTTATCTTGAATGTAATTTGGCAAACTCTAAGGGAGGGCTGGAAATCCTGGTGGGATAGTGGTTAAGAGCTACGGCCGCTAACCAAAAGATTGGCAGTTCGCATCCACCAGGCACTCCTTGGTAACCCTATGGGACAGTTCTACTCTGTCCTATTGGGTCACTGAGTTGGAATTGACTCGATGGCAATTGGTTTGGTTTTTTTTTTAAGGGAGGGCTAGATTTTTGGTGATTGTGAAATGAGTGAAATAGAGGTGATTTGAAAGGAAAAGCAGCTAGGAGGGAGAGAAGCTGATGGTCCTTGACATAAATTCTAGAAGCTTTGAGATGCATCAAATGGGAGAAGATTCCCCAACACTGAAATTAAATAACATCTGCTCTAATGGGGGAAATTTTAGTTTGTTTGACTTGCTAAGCAGCATTATTGGCTGACTTGGTGTTATTTTACCAGGAAAACTACATATCCTTGGAATTAAATAAAAGAAATCCACAGAGGAGAGAGGGTGGTATCATCTGGGTTAAAAATAATCATAGTATTAATAACCATTCATTTAGGACCTAATATTTGCCTGTAACATCTCTGGAATCTGACCAGCTCTTCACTGCCTCCTCCTCTAGATGTGCTCCTGTTCCCAGAGGAACAGACAGCCCAGAATAACCCACTCACCCCTGACTTAGAGCCTCCAATTCCCTGCAGAAGTCCCAAGTAGGTCCCACCCCTCTATCCCTGTCAGTGGAACCCCTGACAGTGAAGGTTAGACACGAGATTTTTGCCCCTCCCCCCACCAGACATCTCTACCACACTCCCAAAGTTAATTCCAAATGGGCTGGTGATTGGAGTCTGATTTATGATTTTACACAGAATATACTGGTCCTTGTGCTATAACATGGGGTCTCCATAAGTTGGAATCAACTCGATGGCAACTGGCTGTGCAACCTTCAGGCTTTTTCTTCCATTCAGCAGCAAACATGAAGGGCCCATATTGAGATGGTGCAACCACAAGATGGAAGCAGTCTTGATATCTGAGTTACCTGAGAGCAGAGAGCCCCTGCCAACCACAGCAGATTTTATGCGCATGAGAAAGTTTTGTTGTGTTAAGCTGTTCAGATTTCAAGTTTTCTCTGTTGCTAGCTAGGAGTTATTTGGTGGTGCAATCAATTAGGCATTCAACTACTAGCCTAAAGGTCAGTGGTATGAACCTCCCAAGAGAAACCTCAGAAGACAGGCCTGGTGATCTCCTTCTGAAAGGTCACAGCTTAGAAAACCGTATGGAACAGTTCTACTCTGCACACATGCGGTCACCATGAGTTGGTATAGACTCAAGGACAACTGTTTTTTTTTTTAATTGTTGTAGTTTAAATGAACTTTACATTTCGAGTTAGTCTCCTATACAAAACTTTATACATACATTGTTATGTGGCCCTAATTGTTCTCCCCATTCTGTGACAGCACACTCCTCCTTTCCACCCCTGATTCCCCATGTCCATTCAACCAGCTTCTAACACTCTCTGCCTTCCCATCTCACCTCTGGACAGGAGATGCCCATTTTAGTCTCACGTATCTACTAGGGCTAAGAAGCACACTCTTCATGAGTATCATTTTGTGTTCTATCATAGTCCAGTCTAATTTTTGTCTGAAGAGTTGGCCTCGGGAATTGTTTTACTTCTGGGTTGCCAGAGAGTCCAGAGGCCATGCTTTCTGGGGTTCCTCCAGTCTCAGTCAGACCATTAAATCTGGTCTTTTTACTAGAATTTGAGTTCTGCATCCCACCTTTCTCCTGCTCCATCAGGGACTCTCTGTTGTGGTCCCTGTCAGAGCGGTCATTGGTGGTAGCCGGGCACCATCTAGTTCTTCTGCTCCCAGGCTGATGAAGTCTCTGGTTTATGTGGCCCTTTCTGTCTCTTGGGCGAATACTTTCCTTGTGTCTTTGGTGTTCTTCATTCTCCTTTACTCCAGGTGGTTGGGACCAATTCATGCATCTTACCTGGCTGCTTGCAAGCTTTTAAGACCCCAGATGCCACTCACCAAAGTAGGATGCAGAACATTTTCTTAATAAGCTTGGTGATGCCAGTTGACCTAAATGTCCCCTGAAAGCATGGTCCACAGATCCCTACCACTGCTACTCTGTCCCTCAAAGTGTTTGATTGTATTCAAGAAAATTCTCAGCTTTGGTTTAGTCCAGTTGTGCTGACTTTCCCTGTTGTGTGTGCTGTCCTTCTCTTCACCTAAGATAATACTTGTCTACTATCTGCTTAGTGAATAACCCTCTCCCTCCCTCCCCACCCTCGTAACCATCAAGGAATGTTGTCTTCTGTGTTTAAACCTTTTCTTGAGTTCTTATAATAGTGGTCTTATACAATATTTGCCCTTCTGTGATGGACTAAATTCACTCAGCATAATGCCCATGAGATTCCTCCATGTTAAAAGATGTTTCATGGCTTCATCGTTGTTCTTTATCTTTGGGTAGTATTCCATTGTGTGGATATACCATAATTTGTTTATCCATTCGTCTGTTGATGGGCACCTAGGTTGTTTCCATTTCTTGCTATTGTGAACAGTGCTGCAATGAACATGGCTGTGCATATATCTATTTGTCTGGCAGCTCTTATTTCTCTCGGATATATTCCAAGGAGTGGAAAGAGCTGGATCGTATGGTACTTCTATTTATAGCTTTTTAAGGAAGTGCCAAATCGATTTCCAAAGTGGATGTACCATTTTACATTCCCAGCAACAGTGTATAAGTGTTCCAGTCTCTCCACAACCTCTCTAGCATTTATCACTTTGTGTTTTTTTGGACTAATGCTAGCCTTGTTCGGTTGAGATGATATCTCATTGTATTTTTGATCTGCATTTCTCTAATGGTTAATGATCGTGAGCACTTCTTCACGTGTCTGTTAGCTGCATGAAAATCTTCTTTGGAGAAGTGCTTGTTCATATCCTTTGCCAATTTTTTAATTGGGTTATTTGTCTTTTTGTTGTTGAGGTTTTGCAGTATCTTGTATATTTTAGAGATTGGACGCTGAACTGATTTGTCCTAGCCAAAATTTTTTTGCCAGTTTGTAGGCTGTCTTTTCACTCTTTTGGTGAAGTTTTTTGATGAGCATAAATGTTTGGTTTTTAGGAGCTCCCAGTTATCTAGTCTCTCTTCTGGTGCTTGTGCATTGTTACTTATAGTTAGTATTGTGTTTATAGCATGTATTAGGGCTCATAGCTTTGTCCCTATTTTTTCTTCCATGATCTTTATCATGTTCAATTGTGTATTTAAGTCTTTGATCCAGTCTGAGTTAGTTTTTGTACATGATGTGAGGTATGGGTCTTGTTTCAGTTTTTTGCAGATGGATATCCCGTTATGCCATACCATTTGTTAAAGAGACTGTCTTTTCCCCAATTAATGGACTTTGGGCCTTTGTCAAATATCAGCTGCTCATAGGTGGATGAATTTATGTCTGGATTGTC
>NW_004444415.1:55176-56359 GCF_000243295.1 Trichechus manatus latirostris | reverse complement strand
AACTCTTCTCTGAAACTTTGGTAGAATTCTCCAGTTTAGCCATCTGGGCCAGGGTTTTTTTTTGTTGTTGTTGTTGTTGTTGGGAGTATTTTAATTACCTTTTCAATCTCTTCTTTTGTTATGGGTTTATTTAGTTGTTCTACCTCTGTGTTAGTTTAGGTAGGTAGTGAGTTTCTAGAAATTTGTCCATTGACTCTAGGTTTTCAAATCTGTTAGGGTACAATTTTTCATGGTATTCTGTTATGATTCTTTTAGTTTCAGTTATGTCTGTTGTGTTATCACCCATCTCATTTCTTAAATGGATTATTTGCCTCCTCTCCTGTTTTTCTTTTGTCAGTTTGGCCAGTGGTTTATCAACTTTGTTGATCTTTTCAGAGAACCAGCTTTTGGTCTTGTTAACTCTTTCAATTGTTTTTGTATTCCCTATTTCATTTAATTCTGCTGTAATTCTTATTAGTTCTTTTCTTCCGGCACCTGAGGGCTTCATTTCTGCTCTCTTTCTACTTGTTCCAGTTGTAGGGTTAATGTTTTGATTATGAGCCATTCTTCTTTTTGGATGTGTGCATTTATTGCTATAAACTGATCTCTGAGCACTGCGTTTGCTATGTCCCAAAGTTCTGGTAGGGTGTGTTTTCATTCTCATTTGATATTATGAATTACTTTATTCCATCCTTAATTTCTTCTATAACCCAGTAGTTTTTGAGCAAGGTGTTGCTCAGTTTCCATGTTTTTGAGTTTTTTTCCTCGCTTTTTCTGTTGTTGATTTCTACTTTTATGGCTTTATTGTCAGAAAAGATGCTTTGTAATATTCTGATGCTTTGGATCTTGTTCAGGCTTGCTTTATGACCTACCATGTGGTCTATTATGGAGAATGTTTCACGTGCATTGGAAAAGAAAGTATACTTGGCTGCTATTGGGTGGAGTGTCCAGTATAAGTCTATGAGATCAAGTTGGTTGATTGTAGCATTTAGCTCTTCCGTGTCTTTGCTGAGCTTCTTTCTGGATGTTCTGTCCTTCACTAAAAGTGGTGTGTTGAAGTCTCCTACTAATATTGTGGAGCTGTCTATCTCTCTTTTCAGTGCTGTTGCAGTTTGTTTTATGTATTTTGGAGTGCTGTCATTGGGTGTGTAAATATTTATTATACTTATGTCCTCCTGGTGTATTGACCCTTTAATCATTATAT
>NW_004444415.1:25067-47667 GCF_000243295.1 Trichechus manatus latirostris | reverse complement strand
GCTTTAAAACAAAGATGAGAAGGTAAGGGAGCAGGGAAACGAGATGAATGGAAACAGAACAACCAGAATGTAAATAATGAGAATGTTCACGCATGGTGAAGAACGTAACCAATGTCACTGAACAACTTGTGTAGAAACTGTGGAATGGGAACCTCAACTGCTGTGTAAACCTTCACTGAAAACACAATAAAATATTATTTTAAAAAAAAAAGTGACGGACTTAAGACACACCGTACACCAAATATGGCCTCATTAACATAACAAAGGAAACTCTATTCCCAAATGAGATCACATCCACGTGTATAGGATTGCAACACATTTTTGGGGGGGACACAATTCAACACAGAACAGTGGCGATCTGGGTCAAGGATCCAGGACAACTTAGATGAATAGGCTTGGGAAATCTCTGAATTAGTAACACTAGCTACAAGTTGCAAGGTGATTTGAGTAGGCAGGTCTACAGAATGAAAGGACCAGAGGCATGCCAGACACCCTACCCTACCTTAGAATCCCCCCTGAATATTGTCAGGCAGAGTATATCTCCCCTACATCAACCAGTGATGTAACTGGTGGTTCATTGCATCCTTGCCAGTGAACCAGTTACCATGGAGTCGATTCTGACTCATGGTGACCCCATGTGTTTCAGAGTGGAGCTGTGCTACATAGAGTTTTCAACAGCTGTGATCTTTCAGAAGTATATCACCAGGGCTTTCTTCTGAGGCACCTCTGGGTAGAATTGAACCACCAACCTTTTGGTTAGTAGCTGAGTGCTTAACCAATTGCACCACTCAGGGATTCCTTCTGAAGTCTGCAAAGACTAGTTTTTCTACCCTGTGTACATGGACTCCCTCTATTGAGGCTGGAGTTTTGAGTGTGGGTAGGGTTGGTGACTGATGAAAGTTGAAATAAGCCAGGAGTAAAAATGAACAGTGGAAGAAAGGTGCAGGGAAGAGAAAACTGGAGGGGGAATGCCCTGGTGCTAGCTAATTATCTCAGTGATTCTGCACATAAATGGCTGGGTGTAGACATGTCTTGAAAAATGATCCAGTTGTTGTCCTTCAGCTCAGCCTACCTCCCAGGGTTCCTGAGGTCTTGGCACACCAAAGGGTGCATTTCCTGAAACTATATTGGATTGGCTTTATGTTGCCACCAGGTACTTCCTGATCTGTAGAGTTTGCTTAAGGTGCGGACATCTTCAGAGTAGATGGAGAACTCATGGAGATGGCACAGTTCCTTGTTAAATTGTCTGGAGGGGACAGAGATGTTTGGGAGCCCAAGTTGATCTTTATTATTGTAATAATCAGGGACGGATTACCCAATAGACAAGGTACGCATGTGCTGAAGGCATCAACAAAACAGGGCACCAGGTGTCCAAAGCAAAGATCAATGGATGCCAAGCAGACAGGACACAAGGGAAAGTGAGTGCCTCAGAGGAAGGGAACGGGAAGATCACTAAATGAAACTGATATCAGCTCCCATGGGTGAGAATGTGCCCGCCTGAAATAAAGTTCATCCAGGGTCATGAGGGCACCCACGCACAAGGTTGTTTAAGCTACAAGGCCCCTACAACTTCTTTTTGTAGAAAATGTGGTATAGTAAAAATCTTAGTACCCTGCATCCACTGAAAATTTTATAATCCAGTTCATCTCATTCGCTAAAATGGCACACTCCACTTTTGTGTTCAGTGGCTAATATTATAGTCACATTTAAAAAGAAGTTACATCATAGATAGCTAACACCCACACACACATAACACATACATATCTAACTCTCATATCCCATTGGAATGCGTGAGAAAGCAGAGGAGAGGACATAACAGATTATCGGTGTTTAGGGCCCTCACATGCCTTAATCCTGCTCTGGTAATAACCCTGACTAGACGGACTTCAAAAAACAAAATATCTGTACCACCACTCCCAAAGTTGTCACAGGAGCTGTAGTACAATGTAAATCACGGTTTACTGTGGGAGGTGACTGTGGGTGTGGAGATGATTTGCCTTACTAAGAAGGTTGCATACATTGCTTCAGTGACAACTGAGAGAGACTGATATACAGTAAACAGGACAAGACAGGTTTTTGCTCTGTGTTACCTTTTTAGAAAAAGTTGATATACTCTCCTGATAGCAGATTTATTTACCAATTTGAGAACATATTTTAAAAGTTCTAAAGGAAGAAAAGGAACATCTTCGATGATAAACAACAGATTACTTATTGTATCAGGTGACATCACTGATTTCTGCTTATAACCAAGTCTTGTAATTGTATCATATCTAGGGTAAAACCACACACACACACACACACACACACACGTATTCATATACACCCCATTGCTGTCAAATCGATTCCAACTGATAGGGACCCTACATATTTGATATAATGCTAACTATCAGTTACCCTAGATATGATACAATCACAAAACTTGGTTATAAGCAGAGGATAGAAACCATAAAAAACAAAATACTTTTGAATATGGAAAGGTCATTTAAAAGGTATGAGGGCTGGTAAATCAAAAGGTCATTGTGTACAGCTTGTATTATTATTATTATTTTTTATTTTCTTACAAAATCTTACCGAATCCAAGCCTAAACAAAAAAGAAAACCAGTTGCTGTTGAGTCGATTTCAACTCATGGTGACCCCATGTGTGCAGAGTAGAACTGTACTCCATAGGGTTTCAAGGCTGTGATCTTTCAGTAGCAGATTGCCAGGCCTTTCTTTCCAGGCATCTCTGAGTGGGTTTGAACTGCCAACCTTTCAGTTAGTAGTTGAGCTCTTAAATTTTGGGACTCATCCAAGCCTAAGGAGTAGCTTAACTCTGAAACTTGATCATCTAAATTTTTAACTAACAGTGTTTCCTGCAATGCCCAATAAATTCATCCTGCATTTCCGTCAATCACATAAGGAACATCACATTTACATGATAATTTAGGCCCTTCGGTAATTGTTCCAGTTCCCCAAATAATTTTTCCCGGATTCGAGATACAAAGACACCCATTGTCGTTATCTAGTATCAAAGTCTTATTAGGAGGCACCTGTTGAAGTATACAGATTGAACTTTAAGTGTTTAATGTATATGGCTATAATTGTTTTTAAGTCTTGAGGACAAACCCAACCTATGGTAATTTTTTTTTGCATTGGTCCAAATAAATAGTTAATTTAAATCTCCATGAATACTAAATAATCTTTGTTTATCTATTCATACTGGGACTGGAGAAAACTTCCATCCCAATGTTAATTGAGTGATACTAGACTTGTCTTCTGCAGTCTTTACCCATAAAGGCCAGATTTCCATTTGTCTATTAATTAGATGCTTTCTTTTCCCCTACACCATCCTTCTATCTCTTTAGTATTGACATACTCCTAGTACCTAACGGTTCCTTTAAATATACGCAGTCCTGTAAATCTGACCTAGTGAGGATATCTTGGGACTGTTTTATAGCGAATCGCTGCTGGATTATCCAAGCGAGTGCCTCTGAGAGCTTTGTGGGATTTTGTTGTTGTTTTAGCATTAAACAGTCCAACCAGTTCAATTCCAAGTTTTGTTTTCCAGTAAAATGTCATCCTTAATGTAATTGAAATGGCCACATCTAAGAATAGCAAGAGTTCCTGGGTGGCACAAATGGTTAAGCGTTCTGCTACTAACCGGAGGGTTGGCAGTTGAAATCCACCCAGAGGCACCTCAGAGGAAAGGTCTGGTGATTTACTTCCAAAAGGTCACAGCCACTGAAAACCCTACTCTGAAACACATGGGGTCACCATAAGTCAGAATTTACTCAAGGACAACTGGCGGTACGAATAGGACGGTAAGGCAGTCTAATAGTCATAATTTCACTAGAATGCCTCCTTTCAGTTGAGTTTGGTACCAATATCAGTTACTCTAGAAAACTTAAATTTCAAGTCCCTTGTGGGAACCACAGTCCAGTCCTCCTGGGGTTCTGGCTTCACACAGGAAGCATGAACCCATCTGGGTTTTTCTTTTACTTTGACAGCCATACAGGTGATCAGGAGCACCGGAAAGGGTCCCTCCTAGCACAGTGACAGCCTGCCTTTCCTCTAGAATACTTTTATGTAGACGAAATATTTTGGTCAGTGGAGATGCATAGTTCTTCCAGCAGGTCTTTCCAGTTACTTATGACTTTATGTCTCAGGGTTTCTAGGGAAGTAAGAGGCCTTTTAAAGTATTCAAGATTATTATGAGAGGATTCAATTAAATTGGGCCCAGGACACGGTCTCAGGCTCAAATTCATACGCCTGCCAAACATAAGTTCAATGGAAGAGACACTGTGCTTCCTTGCAAGCGTCACTCTAATTTTTAACAAGGTTACTGGTAAAACTCTAGGCCATTTTAAGCCAGTGGATTGCTGGATTTTAGCCAATGAGATTTTTGGAGTTGGATTCATCTGTTCTATGTGTTCAGAAGACTGAGGCTCATAAGAATCCACAAACATTTGCATAATTCCTGAGTGACAAAATAGAAATAAAATTACTTCTCTCTGATTCAGTATGCTCTGGTATCCCAAAAGTGTGAATTATCTATATTAAGAGAGCCTTTACCACTGCTTTTGAAAAGAGAAAGACTTTAGGCCATCCAGACATATACAGGCATTAACCAGACAAGGTCTCTGACTTTCTGCAGGCCTTAGTTCTATGAACTCCAACTTCCACCAAGTTCTTGGTAAAATTGGTTGGGGAGAACTTCCTGTACTAACCTTGGGAACGACCAGTAAAGAATTCTGCTGGCAATCCCGATCTGAATTCCAATGACATTTTTTAATGAGATAGAGAAATAAATCACCAACTTCATATGGAAAGGGAAGAGGCCATGGAAGAGTAAAGCATCACTCAAGAAGAAGAACAAAGTGGGAGGTCTCACACTACCTGATTTTAGAACCTATTATACCGCCATGGTAGTCAAAACAGCCTGGTACTGGTACAACAACAGATACACCGGCAAATGGAACAAAACTGAGAATTCTGACGTAAATTCATCCACCTATGAGCAGCTGATATTTTGACAAAGGCCCAAAGTCCATTAATTGGGGAAAAGACAGTCTCTTTAACAAATGGTCCTGGCATAACTGGATATCCATCTGCAAAAAACTGAAACAAGACCCATACCTCACACCATGTACAAAAACTAACTCAAAATGGATCAAAGACCTAAATATAAAATCTAAAACGATAAAGATCAGGGAAGAAAATATAGAGACAATGCTAGGATCTCTAATACATAGCATAAACAGAATACAAATCATAAATAAGAATGCACAAACACCAGAAGAGAAACTAGATAACTGGGAGCTCCTAAAAATCAAACACTTATGCTCATTAAAAAAACTTCACCGAAAGAGGAAAAAGACAACCTACAGACTGGGAAAAAAATTTTGGTTACGACATTTCCCATCAGGATTTAATCTTTAAAATCTAAAAGATACTGCAACACCTCAGCATCAAAAAGACAAATAACCCAATTAAAATTGGGCAAAAGATATGAACAGGCACTTCACCAAAGAAGACATTCAGTGGCTAACAGATATATAAGGAAATGCTCACGGTCATTAGCCATTAGAGAAATGCAAATCAAAACTACGATGAGATACCGTCTCACCTCAACAAGGCTGGCACTAATCCAAAAAACACAAAATAATAAATGTCGGAGAGGTTGTGGAGTGACTGAAACACTTATGCACTGCTGGCGGGAATGTAAAGTGGTACAACCACTTTGAAAATCCATTTGGTGCTTCTTAAAATGCGAGAAATAGAAGTACCATACAATCCAGCAATCCCACTCCTTGGAATATATCCTAGAGAAATAAGAGCTGTCACACAAATAGATATATGCACATCCATGTTCACTGCAGCACTGTTCACAATAGCAAAGAGATGGAAACAACCTAGGTGCCCATCAGCAGACTAATGGATAAACAAATTACAGTACAACCACACAATGGAATACTACCCAACGATATAGAACGATGATGAAGCTGTCAAACACCTCACAACACGGATGAATCTGGAGGGCATTATGCTGAGTGAAATTAGTCTCAAAAGGACAAATATTGTATTAGACCACTATTATAAGAACCCAAGAAAAGGTTTAAACACAGAAGAAAACATTCTTTGATGGTTAGTATGGTTGGGAGGGAGGGAGAGGGGAATTCACTAATTAGATAGTAGACAAGAATCACCTTAGGTGAAGGGAGAAACAATACACAATACAGGGGAAGTCAGCACAACTGGACAAAACCAAAACCTAAGAAGTTTCCAGAACACAACCAAACACTTTGTGGGACAGATTATCTGGGGTTGGGGTCTGGGGACTATGGTTTTGGGCTACATCTAGGTCAATTGGCATAACAAAGTGTATTAAGAAAATGTTCTGCATCCCACTTTAGTGAGTGGCGTCTGAGGTCTTAAAAGCTTCTGAGTAACCATCTAAAATCCATCAATTGGTCCCAACCCACTTGAAGCAAAGGAAAATGTAGAACACCAAAGACACAAGGAAAATATTAGCCCAAGAGACAAAAGGGCCGCATAAACCAGAGACTTCATCAGCCTTAGACCAGAAGAACTAGATGATGCTCAGCTACCACCAATGACAGCTCTGACAGGGAACACAACAGAGAGTCCCTGAAGGAGCGGGAGAAAAATGTGGAGCAGAACTCAAATTCATGTAAAAAGACCAGACTTAATGGTCTGACTGAGACTGGAAGAACCCCTGAAGCCACCGCCCGTGAACACTCTGTTAACCCAGAACTAAAACCATTTCCAAAGCCCACTCTTCAGACAAAGATTAGACACGACTATAAAACAGAAAACAATACTCATGAGGCGTGTGCTTCTTATTTCAAGCAGATACACGAGACCACATGGGCGGCTCCTGCCTGGAGGCAGGATGAGAAGGCAGGAAGAGACAGAAGCTGGTTGGATAGACAAGGGAAACCAGGGTAGAAAGGGAGAGTGTGTTGTCACATTGTGGGGATTGCAACTAGTGTCACATAACAATATGTGTATAAATTTTTGTATGAGAAATTAACTAGAGCTGTAAACTTTCACCTAAAGCACAATAAATAAATTTAAAAAAAAGGATTATAAAGGAAAGAAAAGAATTCTTCTGGAAAATAACATGTTCTTAATAGGTTTTGAATAATTTCATCTTTTTGTTGAATGTAGTAAATGAAAGTCTCAAAAAAAACAAACAAACCCATTAACACACTGAGTCGATTCTGACTCATGGCAACCCCATGTGTTACAGAGTAGAACTGCTTCATAGCATTTTCTTGGCTGTAATCTTTATGGAAGCAGATTGCCAGGCCTTTATTCTGTGGAGCTGGTGAGTGGGTACGAACCACCAAACTTTAGCTTAGTAACAGAGTGCAAAGCGTTTGTGCCAGCCAGGGACCTAAATCCAAACCAAACCAAACCCAATGCTGTCGAGTCTATTCAGACTCATAGCAACCCTATAGGACAGAACAGAAGTGCCCCACAGGGTTACCAAGGCTATAAATCTTTATGGAAGCAAACTGTCTTTATATACTCTACTTTAAGCCCAGAACCAAGAATTACTGCTCTAGTAACTGCTATTAACGTGTCTGTTTGTGCGGACTTAACTCCAGGTGAAACGTGAGCTATCAAGATTTCATAGTAAGTCACCACAGCATAGGAAGCCTTAGGTTGTCACATTTATCCCAAATATACAACTCAACAGTAAACATTCTTAACGCTTAATTTTGAACAGGAATATCAGCTAAATCAAGTTCGGGTTTTCGAAAGCTCAGGGAGAGACTACAGCCAATTTCAGTCATTCAAAGTCCTCTTCAGATTCTAGGGAGCAAACCAGAGGACCTGGCCCTTATCATGCTATTGCTCTGTCAGCAATTTTGCACACTCTGCAAAAGCTAGAATCCACTGTCTACAATGTCCTGCTAGTTCCCCAAATGATCTCTTTTTGTTTTTTCTTTTTTTTCTAGTAGGCTACTTCAACTGCAAAATTGGCTAACTCTTAGGCTGTAACACTTTACAGCCTTCAGCTGACAACAGATGTCCTAAATATTTTACCTCAGTTTGGCAATCCTGCAATCTTTCTAGTGAGGCCTAATGTCCCTGTGAAGCCAGGGATTGTACCAAAGCCAAAGCATCGGGATTTCATTGCTGTTTTCATTTCAGAGGATACCAGAAAATCATCTACATACTGAATAACTATAGATTGCTATATTGGGGCAAGTTTCTCTAACTTTTCCTGTAAATGGCTAGAGAAAATAATAGGAGAGTCTCAATACCCTTAAGGTGTTGCCATAAATACTTGGACTCCATAAGCAAACATAAGCAAGACTTTAAACTCAGTCAACGGAGGGAAGGAGGGAGAAGAGAGAGACAGAGAAGCAGGACACAGATCAACTGCAAATAAAGCCTTTGAAGACCACCAGAATAGTGGTAGGGTTAGGAACTACAGGAGTTAATGGAACAACTACGAATCGGAATTGACTCCATGGCAACAGGTTTGGTTTTGGTTTTACGGTCTTGTAGGAGCCTGGTGGTGGCAGAGTGGTTAAGTGCTCAGCTGCTAATTGAAATGTCCGAGGTTTGAACGCACCAACCGACCCACGGGAGAAAGATGTGGTAGTCAGGTTCCGTAAAGATAACAGCCTTGGAAGCCCTATGGGGCTGTTCTACTCCGTCCTATAGGATGACTATGAGTTGGAATCGACTCAAAGGCAAAATATTTGGTTTTTTTTTTTGATGATCTTGTACAAAATCTATGTAGCGGTCAACCATCATTATAAAATTTACCTTCCTTCTTCCCTGTAAGTATGCAAGTGTTACGGGGTGACTGCCCTTTTATTTTTTCATTATCTCTCTTTTTGTTCTAATTCTTTTAATAAACAATTTTTTTCCTTCTAATTGAGCTCTCAGAAAGGATATGGCTTATTCTTTTAGTAAGCTAATTTTATTGGTTGTACATCTGAAATTAGGAGTCCCTGGGTGGCACAAATTGTTACGGGCCAAAAGGTTGGTGGTTCTAACCCACCCAGAGGAGCCGCAGAAGAAAGCCCTGACCATCTGCTTGTGAAAGGTCACAGCCTTGAAAATCCAATGGAGCAATCCTACTCTGCACACATAGGGTCGCCGTGAGTTGGAATCAACTCAGTGGAGACTAACAACAACAACACATCTCAAATTAAAGTAGTATCATTATTTCCTAGGGTCCAGGGCGATGCTCAGATTTGTTTCAGCTTGGGGTGCTTTTCCAGCAGGGTGTGAGGCTGGCACATTGTGCCACGTGTCTTTTCATTCAGAAGGTACTCAATAACCAAACTAGGTGCCTTTTTCCAAGAGAGCTGCACAGACACTCCATCTGGAGTACAGATGGAGACTTTAATTTGCACAGAGCCTGTCTCCCTGGTGGGTTTACAGAAAAATCAGGAGCAAGTAAGAAAAGATGTTCCTCAGTCAGAGGACCTATATGTATAGGAACAGTGCAGGAAAAGGGACAAGTAGAAGGCTGACTTGAAATACCAACAACCAGTATTGATCTGTCACTAGAGTGCAAGTGGGAAATTACCAAGGAAACTGTAGAATAAGTGCACCAGTATCACCAGTTCCCACACCCTAGATTCCCTTAATCTGTCCATTTTTAGCCATTCGCCAATGATTCCACGGCCTTCTGGGGTTTCCTGATTCCCTAGTGCCTGCAATTTCTGCATCCTCCAGAGTCTCCTTCTACAGTCCCTCCTCCAATGTCCAGGCTTCTTGAAATAATGACATACAGTTTTCTCTTCTTCCTTTGCTCTCTTCCTAGGTTGTCAAGAGTAGGTGTTATTCCCTTTAGTAAATAGTTCTAACTGAGCAGCTAACATAGCAGTTTTTAATTTCTTATTTTCTTCTTTGTCCTTGTTGTTATTGTGAGCCGACAAGTCAAGTCCAACCCATAGCAACCCCATAGGACAGAGCAGAACTGCGCCATAGGGTTTCCTAGGCTGCAATCTATATGGAGCAGATTGCCAAGCGTTTTCTCCCATGGAGCCGTTGGTGGGTTTGAACAAATGATCTCTCATTTAGAAGCTGAGCCCTTAAGTACTGAGCCACCGGAGCTCCTTCTTGTCTTTATTTAGATTGTCCCAAAACAAAGTAGCTGCTGCTAAAATTTGAATAATAATCTGGCTTTGCCAACCTATCACATTTTCCCTAACTTGGATTTGGATAGTCAGCAAGAGAGCCAAGACAAAGGTGATGTTATTAGTCAGAATTCTTCAAAGAAACAAAACTATCTGTATCTATATCTAAATCTATGTTGTTGTTGTTATTAGGTGCCATTGAGTCAGGTCCCATTCATAGTGACCCCACATACAACAGAATGAAACACTGCCCATTCCTGCGCCATCCTCACAATTCTTGTTATGCTTGAGGCCATCATTGCAGCCCTTAGTCAATCCATCTCATTGAGGATTCTCCTATTTTTGGCTGACCCTCTACTTCACCAAGCATGATGTCCTTCTCTGGGGACTGGTCCCTCTTGATAAAATGTCAAAGTACTTAACATGAAGTCTCACCATCCTTGCTTCTAAGGAACATACTGGCTGTACTTCTTCCAAGACAGACTTGTTCCATCTTTTGGCAGTTCATGGTATATTCAATATTCTTCGCCAACACCATCATTGAAAGCCATCAATTCTTCTTTGATCTTCCTTATTCATTGTCCAGCTTTCTCATGCATATGAGGTGATTCCAAATACCATGGCTTGGGTCAGGCGCATCATAGTCCTCAAGGTGACATCTTTGCTATTTAAAACTTTAAAGAGTCCTTTTGCAGCAGATTTGCCCAATGCAATATGTGATTTGATTTCTTAACTGCTGCATCCATGGCAGTGATTGTGTACCCAAATAAAATGAAATCCTTGACAACTTCAATCTTTTCTCCATTTAGCATGATGTTGCTTATTGGTCCAGTTGTGAAGATTTTTTTTTCTTTATGTAGAGGTGTAATCCATACTGAAGGCTATAGTCTTCCATCTGCATCAGTAGGTGCTTCAAGTCCCCTTCACTTTCAGCAAGCAAGGTTGTGTCATCTGCATAACGCAGGTTGTTAATGATTCTTCCTCCAATCCTGATGCCCTGATCTTCCTCATATAGTCCAGCTTCTCGGATTATTTGTTCAGCATACACACTGAATAAGTATGGTGAAAGGATACAACCCTGACACACACCTTTCCTGATTTTAAACCATACAGAACCTCTTTGTTCTCTTCGAACGACTACCTCTTGGACTATGCACAGGTTCCTCAGGAGCATAATTAAGTGTTCTGGAATTCCCATTCTTTGAAATGCTATCTATAATTTGTTATGGTCCACACAGCCCAATGCCTTTGCATAGTCAACAAAATACAGATAAACATCTTGCCGGTATTATCTGCTTTCAGCCAAGACCCAAGTGTTAAAAAGCAAAGATGCCACTTTGAGGACTAAGGTGTGCCTGCCCAAGCCATGGTATTTTCCATCGCTTTATATGCACGCGAAAGAAGGGTGTGTTTAAGGAAGACTGAAGAAGAATTAAAACCTTTGAATTATGGTGTTGGCAAAGAATATTGAAAATACCGTGGACTTCAAGAAGAATGAACAAGTCTGTCCTAGAAGAACAACGGGAATGCTCCTTGGAAGTAAGGATGGTGAGACTTTGTCTCAGGTACTTTGGACATGTTATCAGAAAGGACCAGTCCCTGGAGAAGGACGTCATGCTTCGCAAAGCAGAGGGTCAGCAAAAAAGAGGAAGTTCCTCAACGAGATAGGTTGACACGGTGGCTGCGACAATGGGCTCAAGCATAACAACGATTGTGAGGATAGCACAGGACCAGGCATTTTTTGTTCTGTTGTACATAGGGTTGCTGTGAGTCAGAACTGACTTGATCACGTATAACAACAACATTGTCTAGGATATCCATCTTTATGTGCTCCATTTCATTTTTGACAACTTCCAATTTTCCTAGATTCATACTTTGTACATTCCACATTCTAATTATTAATTATTATTTATAATTATTAATTATTATTAATGAATGTTTGCAGCTCTTCCTTCTCATTTTGTGTCATGACACATCAGCAAATGAATTTCCCAAAAGCTTGACTCCATCCATGTCATCAAGGTCGACTAAACTTTGTGGCGGCATCTCTTCCCCAGTCGTATTTTGAGTGCCTTCCAACCTGAGGGGCTCATCTTCGGGCACTATATCAGACAATGTCCAGCTGCTATTCAGAAGGTTTTCACTTGCCAATTTTTTTAGAAGTATACCACCAGGCCCTTCTTCTTAGTCTGTCTTAGTCTAGAAGCTCCGCTGAAACCTGTCCACCATGGGTGACCCTGTTGTTCTTTGAAATACTGGTGTTATAGGTTCCAGCATCACAGCAACGTACAAGCCACCACAGTAAAACAGACTGACAGACACGTGGGGGATTATAACACCAATCACTTGTAAATACCTTCCTAGCAACATCTAGACTAGTGTTTGACCAAAACCTAGGCACCATACCCTAGCGAAACTGACATATAACATTAACCATCCCAAGTAGTTAGGATCAGAAAGTGATTTTGATTTGCCCTTGGAACCCTGCCAGCGTAGTTTGAGAAAGCCTCAATTAACTGCTGGTGGAAATAAATTGGGGAATTCGCCTGTCTTCTGGGTATACCCCTGCCTACGATACATTTAAAATGTGAGAGGGAGATATTAGCCATTTAAGAGAAACACCTGCAGACAACACTCCCGGCTTCCCGCATTTTCCAACTTTCAAAGCCAACAATAACCCTGATAGAGCTTTGTTGTTTTTGTGTGTGGCAGTGTGGATTCCAACTCATAGCAACCTTTTAGGACACAGTAGCACTGCCCCATAGGGTGTCCTAGGCTGTAATCTTTACACGAGCAGATCTGCAGGACTTTTCTCCCAAGGAGTGGCTGGTAGATTCAAACCGCTTAACCACTGTGCCATCAGGGCTCCTTGATGAGGTTTTAGAACTCATCTTACCTATGCTTATCCAATAGTAAAATCTTGAATTTGGAGGGTAGTTCTTCCAGCTAGTATTAGAAAACAGCAGAGAGCCACAAGGGAGCCCTTTCATAATTCAAAGTCTCTTACCTTCAGCTGGTTCACTCATTTCATGAACTTCCAGAACTCCCATGCTCATCACCAGATTTTGAGGGGAAATAATTAGAAACAAGATCTCCTGACAACCGAGAAACTCCTCTTCACAGAATACAGGAAAGAAAGAAAACATTTTTATTATTGAATAATCATTAAACTGAAATGTGATGCACTTCAAAGGCAATCCACTAAAGATATTGTGAAGACAGAAGGAAATTCCACTTTTTTTTTATAGGCAAACAAATGCAACCGATTGCATACATGTTCGCAAGATGAATGATAACGAGTCCTGAAGCAAGAGACCTTGACAACACCATTTTTCACATGTAAAAACCAAACCCATTGCCATCGACTCAATTCTGACTCACAGTGACCCTATAGGACAGAGTAGAACCACCTCATAGGGATTCCAAGGAGCAGCTGGTAGATTCGAACTGTTGACCTTTTGGTTAGCAGCCAAGCTCTTAACCATTGCACCACCAGGGATCCTTGTAGTTCATTTTAAATTCACCTGGTAATTGGTGTGGCCATCTGTGTGAGCTAATTGCATTTATCCAAAGTAATAATAAAACTTGTCACACCTCTATGCCAAATGAACCTAAGGTAAACTGTCATAGAGACTGGAAGATATGGGCACTGTCTTCCTTGATGTTTATATTTCAAAGAGATGGCTCCCGGTTCCTTGAGAAAAACATTCATTCCTGGGTTATAAAACTGGCAAGAAGCATATTTAGCTTAAAATAATTATATAATGTCAAAGAAACAAAGAAGAAGTTTACGTTTATAAGTCGTCTAAAGTGAACACTCTAAGGAAAAATAATGAGGGCTCATTCTTTTTTTTAAATTTTTTTGCACCAAGAAGAATTAAAATTTTCTTTCTGATTTTTAATTGATATTTGTCATTACATGTCAAAGGTAAAACATTACTCCCCTGATTACAGATGTTGTATAAGACTCTGCCCTTTGGCTGCCAGCTATGTCCTTTCCCTCCTCCTGGACTTGAAGAAGAAACCTGTCATGTTCTGAACTTCCAATGCAGATGGCCACACATGGCATAAATTGCAGGCTGCATTTAGGGACAGAGGCTTGCCTCTAACCAACAGCCAGCCAAAAAAAAAAAAAAACAAACGAAAAGTAAAGCTTAACCCTATAGACAAGGAAATTGAATTTTGCCAACAAACTGATTGAACTTGCAACTGGGTTTTCCTCCAGCTCAGCCTTCAGATAAGAACACAGCCCAGCTGACACCTTCACTGTAGCCAGGTGAAACCTTAAAGCAAAGAAGTCAGTTGAGCTGTGCTTGGACTCCAGACACAAAGAAATTGTGAGACTACATTCGCATTTATTTCACCTGCTAAGTTTGCGGTGATTTGTTATGCAGCAAAACTAATGCAGGAATAGTAGTCTACTATATTTACACAAATATTAACTTTCTTTGGCTCTTTCCTCATTCTTTGTTACCTGGTATAGTGGTACTTTTAATAAATCAAGGGTCCATGTATAAGTGGGTCTGTTTTGGGAACCTCGATTCACTTCCATTGGTTTATTTGCTTATTCCTGCAACTACATTACGAACTCTAAATTATTATAATTTTTAAAAATAACTCCTAATGTCTGATAGAGTAGATCCATATATATTCTTTTTCTTTTTCAAGAGTACATTGACTACTCGTAGCCATATGCAAGTCAATTTAAATTTTAGAAATTTAAAAATTTACATTAAATTCTAGCTTGTCAAGTTTCATACACAAAACCTATTGGGTTTCTTTTTGAGGGGAGTGGGGATGACCGTAGTCTGTAGATTAAAATTAGGGAGAATTAACCTGTTTACAATATTGAACCGTCCTTTCCATGAACGTATAATAATTCTCTACTTTGTTAGGTCTCAACGAATTTCTCTAAGTAACAGTTGTATATTTTCTTCCATAGAGTTCTTACACTTTTTAATTATATTCTTTTCTTAGGCAACAGGTATCTTTTAAGGTAATTTGCAAGTTATATTTTCTTTAATTTAATCTTAATATTATTTGTTGTTGCAAAAAAAAGTGTGTAAAAAAAGTGTATTGATCTTATATCCAGCAACTTTAAAAAATATTTATATAGATTTAATATTTCTCTTTAGCAGATTTTCTTCATATATATTCTAATCATTGATTAATATAGTAGCTATATTTCATATTTTCCTATCCCTTTCCCTTTGATTTCTTCTGGTTTTCATTAATGAAATATGTAGTATCCTCATTAAAACATCGAGTAGAAATGGTGATAGCAGGCATTCTCGTCTACTTCCTGGTTTTAAAGTAAAAGCTTTCAAAGTTTCTAACGTAAATATGATGTCTACTATTTTTGTTACTGTTGTTGTCTTTGTAAATATCCTTTATCTAGTCTGTTTACTTTTGTTATCATGAATGAATGTTGAATTTTAGATATGATTTTTCTTATTTAATATTTCCATAAGGTATGCCAGCCATGGAACTATATGCCCTCAGATCGGGTCCTCATGCTTCCCCTGCCCTGTTCTCTACTATTCAAAAGATAACTTCCAATTCCTATGCTCGCCAAAATTTGAATGCCAGCTCAGTTTACTCAAGAGGTGGCAACAGCAGGAGATTAGAGCCCAGGAGAATGGGGGAGATTAGAGCCCAGGGGAATGGGGGAGATTAGAGCCCAGGGGAATGGGAGTGCCCAGAGCTTTTCTCTTTCTCTCTGCATCAGGTGGTTTCTCCTTCAATGGCTACATCTTCTCCATTACTCTAGCCCCCATCGAATGGGTCCACCATGGTTGACTTTCTTGTTGATCCCCACTGCGAAGCTGCAGAATCACTGCGTCTTCTCTTTGTTCCTGTAGCCTAGAGGTGGGAATGAATTCCTCAGGTTAGTAAGTATATCTTTGCTCTACTCTATCCTGATTGGAATTTCCATCATGTGAGTTACCAATTGCCTGCCTTAAATTCTCTATAAGTTATATATTTAGATTTGTTGCCACTGTGTGGCGTCGAGTCAATTGCAATTCATACAGACCCTATAGTACACAGTAGAACTGCCTCCATAGGGTTTCCTAGGCTGTAATCTTTATGGGAGCAGATCGCAAGGTCTTTTCTCCAGGGAACCACTAGTGGGTTCGAACCACTGACCTTTCAGTTAGCAGCTGAGTGCCTAACCATTGTGCAGCTAAGGCTCCTCATATTTAGAGAACCTTCCGTTTATCTGTGTAATACCTGAATATTTCAGTTGGCTAGTTATACTGACTAACTTTCTCACGTGCTAATCCTCCTTTCATTCCTAGGAAAAACTCAACTCCTCACTAGCGGATAAATGCATCCGTGTTTCTTCTACTAAAACAAAAAAGCAAAATATCCAGTTAACCCTGAACCTAAATAACTCTCTGTTTCTCTGCTCATATACAATTGTTTACACTCACGTGTTTGTGTGTGTGTATGTGCATTAAAAATTTTAAAAACAGAAAGATATAGTCTAGTTGTAAATATATTTAGCAATATACATAAAGTTCTATAGCATGACCTGGGGAAAACAGTCCAAGTGGAACTCAGAAGGATAGTATAGCCTTAAATAGATTTATCATAAAAATATTTAAAACATCCAAATGATTCAAGACGAGAAAAAGAATAGCATATTTAATCTAAAGAATTAGAAGGGAGAAAATAATGAAGATAGGTTCAGACATGATGAATTAAGAGTTCACTGTGAGTTGGACTCAATGGCAACGGGTTTGGTTTGGAGCCCTGGTGGTACAGTAAAGAGCTGAACTGCTAACCAAAAGGTCAGCAGTTCACACGCATCAGCTGCTCCTTGGAAACCGTATGGGGCAATTATACTCTGTCTATAGGACTGCTCTGAGTCAGAATTAACTGGTTTGTGATTTTTTTTTTTATTCTTGTTAGAGTCATCTGATGAAAGACAGTTCTGTAAGAAGATTTATATAATATTTTTATAAGTATTATCAATTACAAAAGAAAGAAATAGAAATAAGTGATATTATATAAATATAATTGTACAAAATATAACTGCAGAAGAGATTTAAGGATTATACGAGCACACTATAAATAAGTTTTACCGTTAGATAAGGGAAACAAATGGAAAACAAGTAAAGGTTCTAGCTATAGAATGGTTTCAGTTAATAAACTCAAAAGTATGATAGAATTCGAGAATTCCCATTCTGCAGCCCGTAATGAATTAACGGATAAAGGCAATGATCTTCAGGGACTGCCAATGTCACCACAAAGGGAAACAGCAAACATTATGTATCTCCTAATGGAAGTGCACAGTGTCATCTCTAGAGTGTTCCTGCCAATAAACAGATTAATAAGTAAACCTTAATCTGAACAAGCTTCTACCTGTTGAGGATTATGGATGCTGAGCGTCAGGTATATTGGGTTCATTTTTCCATTCTCTGTACTGCCGTATATGTTTGAGAATTTCTATAATAAAATTTGGAAACCTTTAAATTTGAAAGGGAAAGTTTTTTACCCATTCTCCCCATTGCTGTCGAGTTGATTCGGACTCATAGCAACTGTACACAGGTCCATAAAGAAATAGAAAAATGTAATCAAACAATACAAACTGAAACTGTAGCCCTAATCCAAGGCACCCTCAAAATGTTCCAGGACCAGCCAGGTTTGGAGGCCCGTTACATCAAATGGTCAGTGAAAAACTAGTCACCACACTATGTAAACTCTTCCAAACCACACAAAACAATGGGAAATTACTCAACCACTTTAACAGACTAGCTGTCCTTGATACAAAGAACCGATAAGGCTACCTCAAGAAAAGAATGCTTGGGTCATGCTCACTGACATAGAGACAATTTTCCTAAATAAATTAATAGCAGATCCAATATAGCAGAGAACTAAATGAAGAAATAGGCTGTGCCCAAGGAACACAAAGATCATATCGTATTAAAAAATGCTGTCAACTGGAAATCACTATGTTAGCAGAAAAAGGAGGAAATGCATTTGGTCATGTGCAGGAGTAAAGAAAAAGCCTTTGACAAAAATTTAATACCAGTTCATGATAAATTTTAGCACACTAACATTAGAAGGGAATTTCCATTCCCTAAAATGAACTTCAACTCATGTACTTTGGACATGTTGTCAGGAGAGACCAGTCCCTGGAGAAGGACATCATGCTTGGTAAAGTAGAGGGTCAGTGAAAAAGAGGAAGACCTTCAAAGAGATGGATTGACATAGTGGTTGAAACAATGGGTTCAAACACAGCAATGATTTTGAGGATGGCACAGTACCCGGCAGTGTTTTGTTCTGTTGCACAGAGGGTCGCTATGAGTCAGAACCGACTCGAGGGCATATGATAACCTAATCTAATCTAATAATACAATACAATATAATATGTAATATAAAATCAACATCAAATACATGTAAATGTGAGATGCTAAAAGCATTCCTAATAAAGTCTGGAACAAGACACAGAAGTATGGGACCTCCTGTACATTTCAAACCTGATCAGAAATGCATAGCCAGTACACAGCGATACACTGGATACTAAAATAAATCAAAGGTAAGAAAAATGAAAAGAAAGAGACAATGATGACAACAATATGATGCTGGTATTAAAAAACCCAAAGTAACTGGCTTAAAAAATATTTAAAAGTATAAAGAACTTCAGAAAGTTGGTGTACAGAAAGTCACTATAGCAAAATCAGGAGTTGGGCCACAAAATAAATAAACAAACAGAAAAAGAAATGGAAAATATTCCATTCACAACACCAACAAATTACAAAATATACCTAAAATGAAACTTAAGAGAAATGTACACTGTGTTTATAGGGGAAAAATATAAAAATTTGCTGATAGACTTAGGAAAAGGGAGACTCAAAATGAGCGTTATACTATGTTTATTCATGGGGAAGAGAACATTGCAAAGATGTCAGTGTTGTTGTTTGTTGCTGTTGAGTCAATTCTGACTCATGGCAACCCCATGCCTGCAGAGTAGGACTACTCCATAGGGTTTTCAAGGCTGTGATCTTTCTGAAGCAGACTTCCAGGCCTTTCTTCCCAGGTGCTTGTGGGTGAGTTCAAACCATCAACCTTTTCCTGGTGAGTAGTCAAGCAAGTAACGACATGCACCACCCAGGGGCTCCTAAAGATGTCAATACTCCTTTGACTATTTACAGATTTAGAGCCTTACCTGTTGCTGCCAAGATGACAACCAATCTCGGGCTGCTGTTTTCCATGTTCAAAATTAACCCTGGGGGAAAAAAAAAAAGGAAGGAATAAAGAAAGAACAATATCAGTAACAACAGCAAATCAACAAAAACGAGAAAGCTCTAAGGGACACTAAGTCTGTGTTGAAATAGTATGAACCTGTATGTGTGCAGGTGGGGGCGTGCCCTAAAGTTGAGACAGGTCTCTATCCTGCAAGTGAAGGCAGATGACAGAATCAGCTGGAGGAAAAGCTTTGTATTTCTGCCCTTGCTCCTTCCCAGTGGTGCTGGGGACAATGAATTTAGACTGCTCCACTGCTGGAATGTGAGGCAGCACCTTAGATGACATGTGGCATTACCGTGGGGATAATATGAAGAGAGCACAAACCCTTGGGTTAGTTAAGACAGTATGACTTCAAAGATTGTGCTAATAACCATCTGAAACCTATTTTGTGAATGAGAACTGGCCTTTTTTATAATTATTTTAATCGCATATAGAGAATGGAATAAAATCGAATAGTGAGTATCACAGGGATCACACATATTAAGGGTAGAAATTTGTTCCAGAAACTTTGGTGCACAGCCCTGATGTCAGACAAGGAAGCCCCAGGTATAGCTGTCAGGTAAGGCTCCACTCACTTTCCCCTTAGGGACTGAAGAGTCTTGTTGGGGAGCAGAAAGGGAGCAGCTGAAGTCAGATTAGGGATGAGTTGGGGCACTGCCAGAAATCAGTATGAGGTCCCTGAATGTGAACTGAGGGGCTCCACCCCAAAGAAGATCCAAACCCCCCCAGGCCCCCCAGGGTGGCAGCTATCTTGGGGCACCCCAGACCGGAATGGATAGATGAGGTGTACACACCCTTCTACATCAGGATCTCAGGGAGTGAAGGTCTGTAGTCTGAGGGGAGTGGCCAGAGGTCAGCAGAGGAGAGGCAGCCAGCCACCCAGCAGGAGTCAAGGTAAGATGCTGAGTGAGGATTCCATGCACTCCGGAAGAGAGGGGCCCGCAGAGCCCTGCCCCCTCAGAGTTCTACCCCCACAGAGGCCCGCCCCCAAAGAGCTTAGCCCCTCCTGTCAGCCTTGGGAGGCCCCAGACATGGCTGCTAGTCTTAGGCTCCCCTTATTTTGGAGCAGGTGTGCGCAGGAAATGAGGACCTTTTTCTGAAGCTAGCTGAGTCAGCTCAGAGAGGGAGAAGTCCCAGTCAATGATGAGTCAATAAAAGGCCGCCATGTGACTTCTGCAGGAACCACTCATCCCCACACCCAGGAAAAGACGGTGATCCACAGAGCCCCAACCCTGCTGCCAGGCATGGTAGGGCCCAGGTGGGCGTGGCCAGAAGTGATGCAAAGACTTCCCCTGTGCAAGAGACACTGTGAGGGGCGAGGCTTGGGTTTGAGGTGCAGCCTTTGTCCAGCAGAGGGAGAGGTTCAGGACCTGCCAAGTGTGAAGGTGAGTATCCTGAGTTAGAACAGCTGGGCTACACTCCTGGGAACAGAAGAGACTCCATAGAGCCCCACTCCACACCGCTTCTCTGTCAGCACTTCTGCCTCCGGGTCCAAGAGTATGAAGGCCTTAGTCTGAGGCTGGTGGTCTCAAGCCAGTAGATGGAGAAATCCCAAGCCCTGTATGGAGTCAAGGAGATGCCTGAGAAGACTCCATACCCTAGCACAGGGGGGGGGGCCAGGACCACCTACATTAATCACCCTGGGAGGGTCAGGGCAGGGCTCAAGTCTGAGGTGCCCCCCCACTTTGTCCGCAGGAATCTCCCGGAGTTGGGGGCCTTGGTCTAAGGGTTTAGTATAAAGAACTTCAGAAAGCTGGTGTATAGAAAATCCCTATAGCAAAATCAGGAGAAGAGCCACAAAATAAATAAATAAATGGAACAAGTAATGGAAAATATTCCATTCACAACACCAGCAACTTACAAAATATACCTAAAATGAAACTTAAGAGAAATGTACAATGTCTTTATAGGGGCAAATATAAAAATTTGCTGACAGACTTATGAAAAGGAAGACTCAAACAGAGCAGTATGCTATGTTTATTCATGGGGAAGAGAACATAGAAAAGATGTCAGTGTTGTTGTTTGTTGCTGTTGAGTCAATTCTGACTCATGGCAACCCCATGCCTGCAGAGTAGAACTACTCCATAGGGTTTTCAAGGCTGTGACCCTTTTGGAAGCAGACTTCCAGGCCTTTCTTCCAAGGCGCTTGTGGGGGAGTTCAAACCATCAACCTTTCTGTGGTGAGTAGTCAAGTAATTAAGCATATACACCACCCAGGGACTCCTAAAGATATCGATACTGCTTTAATTATTTACAGATTTAGAGCCTTACCTGTCGCTGCCAAGATGACAACCAATCTCAGGCTGCTATTTTCCACGTTCAAAACTAACCCTGGGGGCGGGGGGTGGGAAGAAAGGAATAAAGAAAGAACAATATCAGTAACAACAGCAAATCAACAAAAATGAGAAAGCTCTAAGGGACACTAAGCCTGTGTTGAAATAGTATGAACCTGTATGTGTGCATGTTGGGGGGGGCGGTGCCCTAAAGTTGAGACAGGTCGGTATCCTTCCATTGAAGGCAGAAGACAGAATCAGCTGGAGGACAAACTTTGTATTTCTGCCCTTGCTCCTTCCCAGTGTTGCTTGGGACAATGAATTTAGACTGCTCCATTGCTGGAATGTGAGGCAGCACCTTAGATGACATGTGGCATTACCATGGGGATAATATCAAGAGAGCACAAACCCTTGGGTTAGTTAAGACAATATGACTTCAAAGATTGTGCCAATAACCATCTGAAACCTATTTTGTGAATGAGGACTGGCCTTTTTCATAATTATTTTAATCGCATATAGAGAATGGAGTAAAATCGAATAGCGAGTATCACAGGGATCACACATATTAAGGGTAGAAGTTTGTTCTGGAAACTTTTGCGCACAGCCCTGACGTCAGCCAAAGAAGCTGTCAGGTAAGGCTTTGCTCCCTTTCCTCTTGGGGATTGGAGAGTCTTGTTGGGGAGCAGGAAGGGAGCAGCTGAAGTCAGATTAGGGATGAGCTGGGGCACTGCCAGAAATCAGTATGAGGTCCCTGAATGTGAAATGAGGGGCTCCACCCTCCAGAAGATAGGGGATCCCATAGAGCCAAAGGCTCCCGGGCCCCTCCGGGTGGCAGCCATCTTGGGGCGCCCCAGGCCGAAGTGGTCAGATGAGGTATACACACCCTTCTACATCAGGAGTCTCAGGGAGTTGCGGTCTTTGGTCTGAGAGGAGTGGCCAGAGGTCAGAAGAGGAGAGGC
>NW_004444415.1:3446-4656 GCF_000243295.1 Trichechus manatus latirostris | reverse complement strand
GGCTTAATGGGCAGAGCAGTGTCAAGTGTCAAGAACCTGCCACTTCACAGCTGAAACAGTTGAAGTTATACTTTCAGTAGATACCCTGTTGTACTGTGGTAATGAGGGCCTAGGCTGTTGAGATGGGCGCACACAAGTCTATGCAGGCGGAAAGGCACTGAAAGTCCATGGATCCCTTATGCCTGTGCCTAGGCAAAGGACCTGTGCCTACCCTGGGTTCCTGGCTTAGGGGAGCCAGCAGTTTATTTTTTCCTCTGTTTGTTAATTTGTTCACTCTGCAAGGTAGGGAGAATGGCTCCGGGCATGTGACGGATCCTACTTCTGGTCCAGGGTACTCGGCAATTGCTGAAGCTGGTCCGGAACCTAGTGCAGATCGGGGAGAGGGGAGGTAAATGGGAGAGAGATTTTTCCCTAAGGGGGGTGTTTTTGATCCCTGTGGTAGGCTGTAGGCAGTTGCTCATCTTTTGCCGATCCAGGGCTGCTTCTCACTGGTTCTGGGTGGCCATGTAGACTCTCTGGTGCTGGGTCATTCCTGGTGTGGAAAACGTGCCCCCTAAGCACCGCCACTTGCCTGCCTCGCCACTCACCCCCGAGCTGATCAGGCCTGAAGGGCTCAGGCTCTCCCCAGGTCAGGTCTGGCAACTCCTCCCTGCTTTCGAACAGTCTCTCCCTGCCCTGACACTCAGTCATGTTCCTCAACTCTACCTTGGATATTCAGGGCTCCCAGATTGCCATATATAATCAATTCACTTGTTTTTTGGGGTCTTTGTTGTAAGAGAGTCCACTGGAAGCATCTGACTACTCCTCCATCTTGGCCCCGCCTCTAGATCAACGTGTTTTTCTGACAGCCCAACACCTGTGTTGGGCTTCTTGTCTTTGGCTGCAGCTTCCCTACCTCATATCACTCCTCACTCTGAGACAGGGTCCCATTCTCTGCAAAGTTTGCAGTAGCAACATTGCTGGAGTATGCAAGGATAAGGCATTTCTCAGGAAGCTTTTAGTCTAAGAGGAGCCAAGAAGATGACCCCAGTGAATGGGAACAGAGAAGAAAAACACTAGAATTTATAGATCGCACAATGACCAGCAGGGCTTGCTCTCAGACCTAGAATTCCCCAGGCAAGGCTGTCAGTTTTAGCATCCCCTCCTCACTTATCTTCTCAGAGACTTGAGACTTTGGCCTTAGGACACCATCCAAGTTAGCAGAGTGAGG
>NW_004444415.1:0-3067 GCF_000243295.1 Trichechus manatus latirostris | reverse complement strand
CTGTTGGCCCTTGGAGGCCCAGGGCAGAGCTATCAGGATGAAGAGTCCCCTCATTTCTGCCTGGAGGGTAGCAGGTCTTGTGGTCATGCCCCAGGTCTATAGAGGGAGAAGACTCAGGCCCTCAAAGGAGTCAAGGTGAGGACCCTAAGTGTTACTAGTGGGAAACCCATCAACAGAGGGAGGAGAAGAGAGCACTGCCTCTGTCCTTGGTACTGGGAACCTCTGGGAGAGCTGTCAGCCTGTGGTGCCCCTCTCTTCTTCCTGAATGGTCTCTGGGAGGGAGGGACATGGTCTAAGAGGCAGCCCCAGTTCTGCAGAGGGAGGAGTCTTGTCCCTAACTGGAGTAAGGTGCAGACCCTGAGTGCTAATGGCGAGACTTACCACTTAAAAAGATCTGCCAGGAGCAGTGACCCAGCAGGCACTCCTGTGAGGCACCAGGCAGGTATAGCATGAGGCAGGCCCTGATCACCTCCTCCAGCGTCTCCGTGTGGTGAAGACCTTTTATGAGCCTGTGACTCAGGTCTGTATAGGCAGGAATCCCAGGCTCTGACAGGTATCAAGGGAAGGACACTCAGTGAGCAATGACAGACAACAGAATCCAGAAGAGTGGGGTACCAAGAGTCCTGCCCCTGCTCTCGGCCCTCAGAGGCCCCCCCCCAAAAGGCTTGGCTCTTGCAGGTCCCGCTCTAACAGCCTTGTCTGGATGGGACATGTCCTGACTTCCATCTAAGAGCTACTGGGAAGGTGCAGTTTCTGGTGTGGGGGGCTGTGATCTCTCATTGGCAGAGGAGGGTGGAGTCTCAGGGCTGATCAGGTTTCAAGGTGAGGATTCTGAATGTGGACTGAAGGGACCAATTAACCGCAGAAAAGTGGGATCAAAAGAGCGCCACCTCTGCTGTTGGCCTTTGGAAGCCCCCCAACATCCTCGGCCTTCGAAGGCCCCCCTATATCCCTGGCCGGATGTGACTTGCCCAGACTTCCATCTAGGCAGTGCCAGGAAGGCATGGCATCTGGTTTGAGGGGCTGTGGTCTTTAATCATCGGAGGAGGCTGGAGCCCGAGGACTGGTCAGGAGTCCAGGTGAGGACCCTGAATGTGGACTGAGTGACCACCTAACCCAGAACAAAGCAGGTCTCACAAAGTCCCGCCGCTACCAGCAGCCTCAAAGCCACCAGGCCGCCTTCGGCCTATAAAGTCTCTGGAAGGAAGGGCCTTGGTCCAAGGAACCGCCCCAGTTCTGAAGAGGGAGGAGACCTAGATGCTAACTGGAGACAAAGCAAGGACCCGTAGTGATAATGAGGTGGCCTCGTCGCAAAAGAGGGGCTGCCCACAGCCTGTCCCTGCTCTCAGCTCTGGTAGCCGCCCCCTCCCTCGTAGGGGTATCCAGATGTGTAGCACCCTCATTTCCTTCTAGGGAGGTAAAGGCCTTAGTCTGAGCCATAAATCTCACCCATGTTTTAAGGCCAACTCAAGTTACTAGAGGGGAGAATCCCAAGTCCTTCCTGGAAGCAAAGTCAGAGTCCTGAGTGAGGAGTGAAGTGGTCAACAAATTGAGAATTGTGGGGTCAAGAAACCCCCGCTGCCCTGGCCAGCCATAGTATTCCTGAAACAGCCTGCACAGGATGTGGCTCACTGTGATTTCCAACTCTGAGGTCTCAGAAAGGTGTGGTCTTTGGTCTGATGGGAGTGGCCTCAGGTCAGCAGACATTGGGGTCCCAGGAATGGAGCAGAGTCAAGGTGAAAACATGATTGAGGTGCTGGGGACAACTCAACCCAAAATGGGGAGGGCTACCCTGAACCCTGCTAATGCCATTGGTTCTTGGAGGCTAGGACAAAACTGGCAACTACAGGTGAACCTTGACTCCTGCCTGGAGGGTCTCAGTGAGATGAGGGCCTTAGTTTAAGTCCCAATTCAGCAGAGAGGAATCCCAGAACTAGGTGGGAGTCAAGGTAAAGACACTTTTAAGAGGAAAAAGGGGATTAACCACCCCTTTCCCTCCTCATGAAGAGAGGAGGCTGCACAAAGTCCCCCCCCCCCCGCACCGCTATTGGTCCTGGAAAGCCAAGGTCAGAGGTGTTAGGCTGAGGTGCCTCTCGTTTGTTCCTGGAGGCGGCTGGTCTCAGGGATGGAAAGTCCTTGGACATATGGGGAGGCTTATTCAGCAGAGGCAGGAGAGTTGCTTCCTAAGAGGAGTCAAGGTGAGGACACCGAATTATCATGAGTTGACCCCTCCCAGAAATAAGGGGGAACCATAACCCCACCCTGCTTTTAGACCCGGAGACATGGGCATGCTGACTTAGTGAGTTGTACTCACTTCCTCCCAGGGCATCTCAGGGAGGTGAAGGACCTGGTCAAATGGGGCATCCAAGGTGAGGACCCTGGTGAAGGACAGAGGCCTCCAAAGAACCCAAGACAGAAGAGGTCCACCGCGCTGTCAAAACTGAGACACCCTGCCAGGAGTGGTGGCTGAGTTGATCCTTCAGTTCCTCCTTGTAGGTCCCAGAGTTATTTGAGGTGTCAAGTTCAGAGTAGCAGAGGGGAGGGGCTGATCCCCTGCCAGCCATTGATAACATGGCCCTGAAAGACTATGTAGAAGAACCTCCAATAACCCAGTAGAGAGAGTCCTTAGTGCCAGCCTGTGCCGTCTCTCCAGTAAGCCCCAAGCAGAGCTGGCAGGCTGCAACCTAAGCCTTCCTCTGATTTTCTCTACAGGGGCCTGACCAGGACAACAAGAGGCTTGTAGGGTCCTAGAGCAGTGCTCTTAAAGAATCCTGCAGAGGTGGCAGTTGTGAAAGCCAAGGAGGCATCTCTCTGCTGCAGGGGTGCACACCCTCTCAGTGTCCCTCCTCCACTGGGCCCACATCACCTGCCCTCCTTCCACACTCCTCCCTGCTGTCCTTGACCAGAGTCGTCATGCCTCGTGGTCAAAAGTGTAAGCTCCATGCCGTGAGAAACGTCACCAGGCCCAAGGTAACGCCCACAGTGTCCAGGTTGCTCAGGCCACTGCAGCAGAGGAGGAAGGGTCCCCCTCCTCTTCCTCTCCTCCTTTTGGGGGTTCTCCCCAGAG
>NW_004444414.1:130848-132485 GCF_000243295.1 Trichechus manatus latirostris | reverse complement strand
CCCTGTTGTACTGTGGTAGTGAGGACTAACGCTGTTGAGATGGGTCCCCACAAGTCTATACAGGAGTGTAAGGCACTCAGAGTCTGCAGACCCCTGATACCTGTGCCTAACACAGGAGCTACGTTGACCCTGTGTTCCTGGCTTAGGGGAGCCCGTAGCTTATTTATTCCCTCTCCAAGGCCAGGAGAATGGGTCAGGGCACTTTTTGGAATCTAATTCCAGCCCAGTGGACTCCCGGTGCAGAGCGCGGAGGGAGGAGGTAAAAGGGAGCAAGATTTTTCCCAAATGGGCCATTTTTTTTTTTTCAATCCCCACGAAAGGGTGCATGCATGTACTTATCTTAGCCTCTTGGGACCTGCTTTTCACTGGTTCAGAGTGTCCAAGCAGAATCTCTGCTGCCAGGTCTCTCTCGATGTGGAAACTGCTTCCTGAGCGCGTGCACAGCACACCTGTTTGCCTACTTCACTGTGGACCATCGTGGCTGTGGCACTGCTGTTTTGCCACTGCAGCTCTGGTACTCTTTACTTCTTCCAAACCATCTGTGTCTCCCCTGTCACTCGGAAGGATTCCTCAACTTTGCCCTGTTCAGGGCTCCTAGATATTCATATAGAATCAAATCACTTGTTTTTCCAGCTCTTTGTTGTAAGAGGGATATAGGAAGCGTCTAACTACTCTGCCATATCGGCCACCAAAACTAATGTTGATATATGTAAATGTGTAGCCCTGGTGGCACAGTGGTTAAGAGCTTGGCTGCTAACCAAAAGGTCAACAGTTCAAATCCACCAGCTATTCTTTGGAAACCCTATGGGGTAGTTCTGTTCTGTCCTATAGGGTTGCTAAGAGTTGGAATTGACTCGATGGCAACATGTTTGTTTGTGTGTTTTTATAGTAAATTTGCTAATGGAGAAATGAGTTTCTATATTTAAATGAAAAAGAAAATATTTTTTCTAATGATCCAAAATCTGTCTGTCTATCTATCTATCTATCATATACCTACTTATCTATCATCTATCTATCTATCTATCTTTCTACCTACCTATCTACCTTCCTACCTATCTGTCTATCTACCTACCTAAATACAAGAGTTTCTTAAGTTTTTATGTACCAAGAGACTTACCCATGGATGTTAAGAATGTATAAATAATAAATAAATAAATATATATATGTATATATATATATTTATATATTTCACCATCCTCTGTTGTACTGTGGTGACTTGCATGTTGCTGTGATACTGGAAGCTTTGCCACTAGTATTTCAAAAACCAGTAGGGCCACTCTTTGTGGACAGTTTTCAGCAGCATTTCCAGAGTAAGATATACTAGGAAGAATGATCTGGCAATCTACTTCAGCGAAAACCTTATGAATAGCAGCAGAACCTAGTGTGATATATACTGCTGGAAGATGAGCCCCTCAGGATGAATGGTACTCCAAATACGACTGGAGAAGAGCTACCTCCTCAAAGCAGAGTTGACCTTAGTGACATAGATGGAGTCAAGCTTTCGAGACCTTCATTTGTTGATGTGGTATGACTCAAAATGAGAAGAAACAGCTACAAACATCCATTAATAATCAGAACATAGATTGTATGAATAATAAATGTAGGAAAATTGGAATCATCAAAAATGAATTGAAAGA
>NW_004444414.1:127604-129090 GCF_000243295.1 Trichechus manatus latirostris | reverse complement strand
GAAGAGGCCTTGAAGTACTTACTGATGATGATCAAAGACTATTGCCTTCAATATGAATTATACCTCGACATAAAGAAAACAAAAATCCTCACAATTCAACCAATAAACAACATCATGATAAATGGAGAAAAGATTGGAGTTGTCCAGGATTTTATTTTACTTCTATCCACAATCAACACCCATGCAAGCAGAAGTCAGGAAATCAAATGATGTACTGCAACAGGCAAATCTGCGGCAAAAGTCCTCTTTAAAGTATTAAAAAGCAAAGATGTCACTTTGAGGACTAAAGTGTGCCTGAGCCATGATGTTTTCAATTGCCTCATATGCGTTTGAAAGCTGGACAATGAATAAGGAAGATCAGTGAAGAATTGATGCCTTTGAATTAATGGTGTTGACGAAGAATATTGACTATACTGTGGACCAATGGAAGAACGAACAACTCTGTCTTGAAGAAGTACAGCCAGAATGCTCCTAAGAAGCAAGGATGATGACACTTAGTCTCATGTACTTTGAACATGTTATCAGGAAGGGCCAGTCCCTGGAGAAGGATATCATACTTGGTAATGTAGAGACTCCGTGAAAAAAAGGAAGACGCTCAGTGAGATGTATTGATGCAGTAGCGGCAATAACGGGCTCAAACACAGCAAGGGTTATGAGGATGGTGGAGGACAGGGCAGTGTCTCCTACTGTTGTATATAACTTTGCTGTGAGTTGGAACTCGATGGCACCTAACAGCAACATCTTTGTATATCTGTTGTTGTTGTTACTTTCCATCAAGTTGATTCCGACTCATGACAAAAGCATCTGTACAGAGTAGAGTTGCTCCATAGGGTTTTCGAGGCTGTGACCTTTCAGAAGCAGATGCCTAGACCTGTCTTCCTAGGAAACACTGGTTGCATTTAGCTAAATATCAAATGTAATTAAGTTCAGTTATTATTGCCCATTGTCAGATGTTTTGCTGATGGGCCATTTTTTTCTTATTATATGATGGAATTGTCTTATTCTTTGTACTGCCTCAAAAGTTTTGCTTTGCGCTGTCTTTTGCTTATCTTGGGTTGTATCCACTTATTATTTGACTCTTAGTGTGTTTCATGTTGGATTGATAAAATTATTGCCTAGTATGTTGGACACAGTGCTCCTGATGTCATCTCTTGGAGAAGAACTGACTTGAGATCTGCCTTTGGCTCAGGCACTGTTCTGTAGTCTATCATCTCCAAAATAGATAAGTCTCCATAGATAAAGCATGGAAGTATGTGCAAGGAGATATTTCTACCTGCTGGGAGCAGTGACATGAAAAGCTCCAGCAGTATGAACTACCACTCCACTCTCGTCACACAATAAACCATGACAGGGTAACATTGAGGACTATTTTCTGTTCTCTGAAATATTTCCACTGGTTTATTTGTAAACAGATTTAGAATAATTGAAGTATTATCCCCCACCCCAAAACAAAATGTTTTTCTTTTATCTTTGTGTATGGAAAGAT
>NW_004444414.1:119430-120457 GCF_000243295.1 Trichechus manatus latirostris | reverse complement strand
GCGGATCCGCACTGCGATAGCTGGTAGGGGACCTCTGCATGACTCTCTCCTCGCTGTCCGTTCTCTGTCAGTTTTCTCACTCCATTTTGTGCTTGGCTGAGTTCTTTATCTCTTCATTTGATGTTTTAGGGTTTCAGGATTGTTGTTTCCTCTGTTTAGCTTAGTTTTTCAGATCTTTGCTGTGGAGGGACGGCATGGTGTTTCTGCCTAGAACGCCATTTTGCCAGAAATTTCTTTCTTTCTTTTTTGGTTAGTACCATTCTTTGATGACTCTGAATTGCATATACTAGCATGTAGAAAATCTGGAGGACTTTGCTGGCCAGTTTGCTTTTTTGACAAACCACTGTAACCTGGAATTGAATTAATGTAAGTTTTCGACACTTCCAGAACTTTTTTCATGATGAGTCTATCTTTAATTTTCGCAGTTTACATCTATAAAAATGTTGTGTTGTGAAAACCTCTGAAATGATGAGAGCTTGTCTTGTAATTTTTTCTTCTATGTAATTGTACATTCATCCTTATTATGTTCTCTTAATTGGTAAATAGGACAGCCATAACTCTGATTTTCCATCCTAAATATAAAATTTAAAGGTCCTTTCAAGCAGTAATAACTAAAAATAAGCGTTTCTGCTGCTCCTCTCAGAAGCTATAGTACTATCTGAAATGACAAACCAGCCCATGTTTTCACTGGAGTCTGATACTAAACCAGCAAAGGTGATATTTTCTGGAATCCTTATAACTTGACAGTATTTGACTATTAAGGAATATTATGTTGACAAAACTTGCCGTTAGTTTTTAGAAGGTCACTTTTTTATATGCATGTTTCAACTGAGAATTAAAAAAAATTTTTTTGGAGAGGTAGTTCTGTTTTCTTTCATTTGCTATTCTTCATTATCTCTTACCTGTAAACATGCTTTTCAGAAACACTACCTTGGGAAATTATTGTTTATTGTACATGTGAAAATATGCATGGCTCAACACTCAAATGTCTTATGAATATCACAACTTAGCGATATTATGTGGCAGG
>NW_004444414.1:118068-118837 GCF_000243295.1 Trichechus manatus latirostris | reverse complement strand
GATCTGGTAGTCTACTTCTGAAAATTGTGCAGATGAAAACCTTGGGGATCACAACAGAATATTGTCTACATAGTGCTGGAAGATGAAGATGGTCCAGGACAGGGAAACATCCTTATTCTCTTATACAGAAGTTCGCCATGGGTTGGAGTCGACTGGAGGGAAAATAGCAACAATGATAGCAATCTAATTCAAAATATTTAAAAAGTCTATCATATTTCTAAGCGTTTAAAACCAAATATATATCTTCACATTTACATTTAAATTTACTTTTCAAGTATATGGGTGACAGTGACCTTGATGGTAGAAATCTAATTTGTTTTGTAATTCTTTAATCCTGTTCTGATATAATATTGAAGTAGCAAAAACCAGATGTGGAATGCTCTAATTCTTGCAAAACTTAGTGATTTAATATACTCTGATGGTTTTAGCTAATTGAGGGCAAGGATCATGTCTGTTTGTACAACCTGAATACCTAATATGTCAGGCAACCCTGAAAGGACCTATAAATGGAAAATAAGTAAAAAACAAGCAAAGAAAAAAACTGTGTTATCTCAGCTTTGTGATGGCATGTTTTCTTTTTAATTTTAGAGATTTTGCATAGTAATGCAAACACCGATTCATTAAGATATTGAAACATGGGATTTCTTTAAAGGAAAATGGAAACAGTAGTGTACTTATTCTGTTTTGGTTGTTAGGACCTGTGGTAGAGAAATTAGTCCTAATAAATTCTGTTTGACAGGAAACATGAATATTGTGAGATAATAAAGTG
>NW_004444414.1:116574-117482 GCF_000243295.1 Trichechus manatus latirostris | reverse complement strand
AACGCAAAGAGACAAGATAAAAAGCTATTGTAGCATGCAAAGAGTAAATCTCTTTTTCCTAGAGTACTTATGATGTTATGGACTGCCCGAAGAATGAACAAATCTATCTTGGAAGAAGTACAGCCAGAATGCTCCTTAAAAGCGAGGGTAGCGAGACTTCATTTCCTTTACTCTGGACATGTTATCAGGAGGAACCAGTCCCTGGAGAAGGACATCATGCTTGATAAAGTAGAGGGCCAGCAAAAAAGAAGGAGCTCCTCAATAGGCTGGATTGACACAGTGGCTGCAATAATAGGCTCAAGCATACCAATGATTGTGAGGATGACATAGGACTGGGCAAGATCTGGTTTTGTATACATCAGGTTGCAACTAACAACAAGAACAAGAACTTATGCTGTAGATGGGGGTTGGGGGGGATTAAGAAGAAATTATCCCAGAGAAAAAAAATGACAGGTTGTAGTGACGGGCTATGAGAAGAGAAGAACAGTGAATAGGTACAAGTTTCTAGCTTGGACAGTTGAATGATTTGGTGGTGGCATTTACTCTAAAGTATAGTATACAGGCAAACACCTGAATGATTCCTGCATAGGGTGGCAAAGAATTAGGAGAAGAAAAAAAAGAAAAAGACTTTCAAAATGGTTTAACATTGTGACAGACCTTGAAGAATGAGTAGAGTAGCTTTTACTGGGTATATTGTTGTTACCGCTATCGCGTCCATTTGGATGTATACTGACCTATGCGACAGAGTAGAACTGCCTCATAGGGTGTCCTAGCTGTAATCCTTTTGGAAGCACATTGCCAGGTCTTTCTCTGGCAGAGCAGCTGGGTAAGTTCCAACTGCCAACTGAGTTAGGATTTAGCAGTTTATACCTCCAGGGCTCATTTTAATTGGGTATAGAATTCTGGCA
>NW_004444414.1:114632-116142 GCF_000243295.1 Trichechus manatus latirostris | reverse complement strand
AAAAAAAAAAAAAGAATAGTAATCCCTTTGGGCAATATATCACACACAGTGGACCGTGACAGGAAAATCAATGAGAGATAAATGAATGTAAATTTTCTATGGAATTCAGAATATGATGTCAAAAGTGATGTATAGATCATCGCTCACCCATTAAAGAATCACCAGCACCCTCATTTGTCTTTCAAACAGAATATCATAATAAAGCAAAATTATAATTCAACATGCATTATGGTCCAGATGTTTAAAATATTTTAAAAAGGAGCCATTTACTTTAAATACATATAACAAAGGTTGTAATTTTTGACGAAGCAGACTATAATAAGGTCGTATATCAAGTTGAATATAATGGTAGCCTATTTTATGGAAAGTGGAAATCTCAAATGCACAAAAGATGATTCTCCGTTTGATAATTGCAGTTGATAAAATGACACTAGAATATATTTTTTCCAGGATTTAAGTAGAAAGTGAGGTGAGATCTCATTATCTACAAAACCATACAGGTTATGACAGGCAGTATAACAATTCAATAATTGAGATTTTCTGTTAAAATACATTTGAAACCTTGAAAGGTGAAAAATTCATTGGGTAATATCTATAATCATAATGTGTCCATTGTCTTCACTTAGAAATCCAACAGTGTTTAGAGTGAATTATGCTCACTACTTCAATTATATTTATTTTGAGTAATTTCTAGGCACAGTATTGTATTACCTTAAATATACTCCCAAACCCATTGCCATTGAGTCGATTTTGACTCATAGTGACCCCATAGGATGGAGTAAAATTGTTGCATAGGGTTTCCAAGAAGCAGGTGGTGGATTTGAACCTCAGACCTTTTGGTTAGCAGCTGTAGCTCTTAACCACCGTGCCACCAGAGCTCCCCAAATATATTATGGCATAAAATATGGCAAAAGAGGAACAAATCTAACGAGTTAAGGAAATGCACTACAAATGTGATGATTAAGTAGGAAAATTTACAAGGATCATAACTATGAGCAAGAAGGTATTGAACAATAAGATCCATCAATAAATTACTTCCCTCAGGGAAATAAGCTTTATTTACTGAATGGGAAACTGTATGTTCCTCTAAATTCATTTCCAAATGCACCAATCTTTGGGGGCAATGTTTTTTGCATGGATTTTTGCCGATTCCTCAGAAACTAGAAAGTAATGTCGCAAGTGTTTTATTTTGTTTTAATCCAGTTTTCCCAAGGAAATTAATGGTGCTAAGTCTGAAGAGAGATTCCTGTCAAGGAGAGGAGACTTATTAACCAATGGATAGGACTTGGAAGAAACTCCAAAGGAGAAGAGATATATTTGTGCGAGGGACTTATAACTTTGAGGTGCCAGTAGGTCTAAACTGGGAGAGGGGTTTCAGAACAAAAATTAGGCATTCCGTTCGGAAATTAAACTGAGGTTTTTACTTCTACTCTCCTGATAATATTAGACTTCTGTTAAAGTTTGCTGTTTTGTAAGACAAAGTTCAGTGCTTATTATGTTGAGAATGTTC
>NW_004444414.1:109161-110645 GCF_000243295.1 Trichechus manatus latirostris | reverse complement strand
CAAGGCCTCCACCAGACTGAGTCCAGTACAGCTAGATGGTGCCCGGCTACCACCACTGACTGCTCTGACCGGGATCACAACAGAGGGTTCTGGACAGAGCCGGAGAAAGAGGTAGAACAAAATTCTAACACACAAAAAAAAGACCAGATTTTCTGGCCTGAAACAGTCTGGAGAAACCCTGACAGTATGGCCTCCAGACACCCTTTTAGCTCAGTGATGAAGTCACTCCCGAGGTTCACTGTTCAGCCAGAGATTGGACAGACCCATAAAACAAAATGAGACTAATGAGGCACAGCAGTCCAGGGACAAGTATTAGAAGGCAGAAGGGGACAGGAAAGCTTGTGATAGGGAACCCAAGGTTAAGTAAGGACAGTGTTGACATGTAGTGGGGTGGTTAACCATTGTCATATGGCAACATGTGTACTAACTGTTTAATGAGAAAGTATTTTGTTCTGTAAACCTCCACCTAAAGTGAGAATAGCAGCACAACTGGAAGAACGTAATCAATGTCACTGAACTGTGTGTGTAGAAATTTTTGAAATGGTGTATCTTTGTCTATGAATATTTTCACCAAAAAAAAAAAAAAATTGCAGTGGAACACTTTTCAGACTGGAATTTTGAAACTAAGAAATGCCACTGAAAGAGTATAGTATCTTCTTTCCAGAATTCTGAATATAAATTAACTGAACAGAATAAAAAATTGCAGAATTTAGTTTCTGAATTAACTATGAAAAATAAAGAATTAGAAATCCAGAGTTCTGCTGTATTTACACTCCTTGCTGCAGCTCCCCCTGGCCCCTGTCGGAAACCTCTCCTCTATATCCTCCTCTGCCTCCTTATCCTTTGAAAATTCTCTACCTGAACTTCCTTTATTTTTAAGAGAATCTACTAAAAATTCAAAGACAGATGAGCCTATTAATGAAATTTATAAACCAGAGAATGTAACACCAAAGAGCCCTAAGCTAGCCAGATCAAGGTCAGAAAGTTTACAGCATGTCATCAAAATGCCTTTTAAAATTCACCCTGCAGAACATGGAGTGGGCACTAGGGAAAATCCGAAGAAGACCATTATTGCTTATGCTGCCTGGACTTGTACAGAACTCTATAGTATCGCTGAAGATTTCCCAAATTTACTTGAGGATCTTCATAGATTTGCTAAAGAATTCAGGATCCTTATTAATGCTTTCCAGCCCAGATTGGCTGATTTATATCAATTAATCTATATGTCAGTTGGCCACGGGGAAGCAAAATTATGGCTAGAATGTGCTGAATGGAAAGATCCCCAAAGTTATTTAGCTTTAGATACAGGCAAAATAGCCAACGTCCTTCTCAAAGAAGCTAAAGACAAAGCCAGTTAGCTGCATAATGAAATACTTAAGGTCTTTCCTCCAAAAATTGACTGGACAGAATCTATTCTTGTAAGCAGCACAGAAATGAGAGTATTTATGATTATCAATCCCGATTGTTCCAAAAGTTCTCAGAAC
>NW_004444414.1:106742-108323 GCF_000243295.1 Trichechus manatus latirostris | reverse complement strand
TCTGAGCCTGATACATTCTATCTTAACCCCAGGGATTAAGAGATGATAACTAAAATAAAAGAAGCGTTGATGAAAACATCTGCTTTAGGATTTCGTAACTATCATTTGGACTTCACAGTGTTTGCACATGAAGTTTCTGGTACTGCATTAGGTGGTCTTATGTAGAAACACAGGGGACAAAGAAGACCTGTAGGTTACTATAGCCTGTGGCTGGACCCCATAGCCAGAGCCTACCCTCCATGTCTTAGGGCAGTAGCCACTATAGCAGAGTTAGTGGCAAACAAGGCGGATATCGTCTTGGGGAACCTTTTATATGTATATGTATCCCATCCTGTATCTATCTGCATTGCTTAATTCTACTTTAACCCAACATATGTCTGCTAGCAGATTCACTTCCTATGAAGTGCTCCTTCTGGCAGCTGCTATTTTTAGGTTACATACGGTAGCCACTTTAAACCCAGCTACTTTTTTCCCTATAGCTGATAAAGTTGACTGTCTTTCCCATAACTCTCTGGACTTGACTGAGCAGCTTCTGACTCCTAGGAGTAATTTAAAAGAAATTCATTTCACAAACCCCGATATGATATTTTTTGGAGATGGCTCTTATTTGAAACCAATTGTTACAACTTCTACCAAAGTCCTTGAAAGCCAATCACTCTCCAAAATTACGTTGACTCAACAAGCTGAACTTACGGTTCTTACCTGAGCATGTAAATTCACTAAAGGGAAGTCAGGATGATTTTTATGGATTGAAAATACACGCGTAGAATTGTGCATGAATTTGGAATGTTATGGAAACAAAGAGGTTTTCTACTCTGTCCTATAGGGTCACTATGAGTTGGAGTCAACTAAAAGGCAATGGGTTTTTGTTGGTTTTCTGGTAAAACTATTAAAACAGGACTTTAGTAGCAGACCTATTGGATGCCTTACTGCTCCCTTGTGAAATTGCTGTGATTAAAATACAAGTACACCGGCCAAAGGAGTACCCCAAACTGAGGAACTTAGAGAAAACAATTTAGCAGCTGCTGCTGCAAAAATGGCTGCTTCCGAAATTATTTTTGCCCTTGTTATGGCAAAAGAGGGTACAGAAGAGCTTTTGGAAGAATCTATAGAGAGCTGTTCACAAGAAACCACTCATGCATTTGCATCCGCCAAAGAACAGCTTTTAGAACTTCAGTAATTGGCTCAGGGTGAAGAAGTTGAAGCTTGGAAAAAGTGAGGCTGTTATCAAGACCCTGACACTCAGCTATGGTTAAGAACTAATGCCACAATTATTCTTCCTAAATTTTTGCATGTCCCTATGATGAAGACTCTACATGAGAATACTCATCTTGGAAGAGATAAAATGATTGAAGTTTTAAAGAAATATTAATGGGAAAACTTTTCTAAAGCAGCCAACCACGTGACCACTTACTGCTCTGTTTGCCCTGATTATAATCCTAGCAAACATCTTAAGACTTCCCTTGAACAATACTCTTCACATTCTGAGCCTATGCTCAAACGGCGGTTGGATTTTTTCCAGCTTCCACATTCCAGTGTTTACAAAATGTTATAGTGATGATTTTTAGATTTTCACACTAG
>NW_004444414.1:104064-105521 GCF_000243295.1 Trichechus manatus latirostris | reverse complement strand
AGGAAAATGCAAAAGACTTTGCTCTGTTTTGTGCTTTTAAATGTTTGTGGAAATATATTGAGGAAATATATTGAATCTGGGAAACTACTTATTACACCTATCTAGTTATTACTATTTCCTATTCATTTATTGTAATTCCATGCTGAATAACATTCTTAAAATCTATGATAAGAACTTTCAGGAGAGGAGAGAAGGATGATTATTGGATTCTTCTTCTAATAGTTAACATATTCCTTTAGATATCTTTAAAATATGCTACAAAGACCAGAAGTTAAAAGCATTTGGGTAAATAAATAAGAAATTTTCAAAAAGGGGGAATCTTGTACCCTCTTTCTTACCTTCAAATGCTTAAAGATATTTATTATACAATGGAATAGAGTTGACTGTAGAAACAAGCATGCTTCAGAGGAGCTTCCTGGTGTTTTTGTTTGCTTGCTTGTTTTTTTTTACTTTTTCTGTACTGATTTCTTACTAATAGTTGGAAACTTTATACATATGAGACAACTTGACATGTTATTAATAAAGCATTAAACAGCTATTATGCAAACAAGTTTTAGAAAGCCCTCTTGAGAGTATGTGTGTCTGAGAAAAGGGCACAGACATCTAGAGACTTCATGTTGAGAAAAATAAAATAAAGGATGTCAAAAAGTTTACATTAAAGGATTCTAGAGGATCTGATGAACATGGGTCTGTTTTCCACTTTTTAATTTTTCTTAGAAAAGAGATAATTCATCTGGAACTGTTTATCTCTTATTTAAAGAAGAGAGAAAAAAAGCAAGGGAAATTTAGTTTCCATTTTTAACCCTTTTATAGATTTTGTGTGTGCGTGTGAAATTTTTTGCTATGTTTTTTTTTTTTACTATTGGAATGGATGATGAATCATTGTTTGTTGATAGTTTTTTATTATTTGAAAAAAATGGGGTGCCAATTGCCAGCAGGACATATCAGCCACATGTTCCATGAAGCACATCACACACGCAGGGCATATTGATCCCATGGTGCGTCACACTTCCTGATTGCACTTGAGCCATAAAATAGCTTACTCAACTTTCTAAAAATAGACACAAAATACTAAGTAAACATTACATTTGCTGCACATAACTGTTATCAGTTTGATTCAGAGTGGGCCACATCAGTACCATGTTTTATGAAGCACGCCATGTGCTGGACATATTGGTCCCATGGGCCAGAAAGTGCATCATAAACTGTTTTCACCAAAAAAATAACTCATTTACTTGAATATTTTCAAATGCCAATAACCATACCTTCCCAATAACAGAAAGGAAATAGTAAACATACTTGCAAGCCTTTCTCACTGTGTAGAAGCCAAAGAACATAAAAGTTTCACATAATCACTCCTCCAGGAAGAATCCTCTCATATGAATGACTCTCAACAGTCAAATGTGGTGCAGACCAACTTCCTTACTTTTTAGGCAGTTGTACCAGTCAAGACACCA
>NW_004444414.1:90845-101851 GCF_000243295.1 Trichechus manatus latirostris | reverse complement strand
GAGAAGGCGGAGAGAGAGAAAGCCTTCCCCTGGAGCTGACACCCTGAATTTGGACGTTTAGCCTACTTTACTGTGAAGAAATAAATTTCTTTTTGTTAAAACCATCCACTTGTGGTATTTCTGTTATAACAGCACTAGATAACTAAGACACCCACCAAGCACTAAGGCCAAAGATGAAGAAACTGAAGATTTTTACCAACTTCTGCAGCCTGAAATTGACTGTTTATGCAATCAAGATGCATTAATAATTACTGGTGATTTGAATGTGAATGTTAGAAACAATGAAGAAGGATTAGCAGTTGGAAAATATGGCCTTGTTGATAGAAATGATGTCGGAGATCGCATGATAGAGTTTTACAAGATCAACGACTTCTTCATTGCAAATATCTTTTTTCACCAACATATTTGGCGACTATACATGCGGACCTAGCCAGATGGAGTACAGAGGAATCAAATAGACTACATCTGTGGAGAGAGATGATAGAAAAGCTCAGTATCATTAATCAGAAAAAGGCCAGAGACAGACTGTGGAACAGACCATCAATTGCTCATATGCAAGTTCAAGTTGAAACTGAAGAAAATTAGAACAAAGTCCACAAGAGCCAAAGTACAACTTTGTGTATAATCCCACCCAGATTTAGAGATCATCTCAAGAATAGATTCAACTCATTGAACACTAATGACCAAAGACCATATGAGTTGTGGAATGACATCAAGGACATCATACATGAAAAAAACAACAGGTTATTAAAGAGACAGGAAAGAAAGAAAAGACCAAAATGGATATCAGAATAGACTCTGAAAGTTGCTCTTGAACATTCAGTAGCTAAAGTGAAAGGGAGAAATGATGAAGTAAAAGAGCTGAACAGAAGAGTTCAAAGGGCAGCTCGAGAAGACAAAGTAAAATATTATAATGACATGTGCAAACACCTGGAGATAGAAAACCAAAAGGGAAGAATATGCTTGGCATTTCTCAAGCTGAAAGAACTGAAGAAAAAATTAAAGCCTAGAGGTGAAATATTGAAAGATTCTGCAGGGAAAATATTCAACAACACAGGAAGCATCAAAAGAAGATGGAAGAAATACACAGTTACTATACCAAAAAGAACTGGGGGACTATCAGGAGGCAAGATATGATCAGGAACTGATGTACTGAAAGAAGAAGTCCACGCTACACTGAAGGCATTGGTGAAAAACAAGGCTCCAGAAATTGATGGAATGCCAATTGAGATGTGTCAACAAACAGATGCAGTACTGGAAGTGCTCGCTCATCTATGCAAAGCAATTTGGAAGACAGCTACCTGGCTTAGTGACTGGAAGAGATCAATATTTATGCCTATTTCCAAGAAAGGTGATTCAACTGAATACAGAAATTATTAAATAATATCATTAATATCACAGGCAAGTAAAATTATGCTGAAGATCATTCAAAAGCGTCTGCAGCAGTATATGGAGAGGGAACTGCCAGAAATGCAAGTCAGATTTAGAAGAGGATGTGGAACAAGGGATATCATTGCTGATGTCAGATGGATCATGGCTGAAAGGAGAGAATACCAGAAAGATGTTTACCTGTGTTTTATTGACTATGCAAAGGCATTGAACTGTGTGGATTATAACAAATTATGGATAACATTGGGAAGAATGGGAATTCCAGAACACTTCATTGTGCTCATGAAGAACCTATACATAGATCAAGAGGTAGTTGTTCCAGCAGAAGAAAAGGATACTGCATGGTTTAAAGTCAGGAAAGGTGTGTCAGGGTTGTATCATTTCACCATACTTATTCAATCTGTATGCTGGGCAAATAATCCAAGAAACTGGACTATATGAAGAAGAATGTGGCATCAGGATTGGTGCAAGACTCATTAACAACCTTCATTATGCAGATTATGTAACCTTGATTGCTGAAAATGAGGAGGACTTCAAGCACTTACAGATGAAGATCAAAGACCACGAGCCTTCAGTATGGATTACACCTCAACATAAAGAAAACAAAAATCCTCACAACTGGACCAGTAATCAACATTGTGCCAAACGGAGAAGATTGAAGTTGTCAAGGATTTCGTTTTACTTGGGTCCACAATCAACACCCATGGAAGCAGCAGTCAAGAAATCAAATGATGCATTGCATTGGGCAATTCTGCTGCAAAAGACCTCTTTAAAGTGTTGAAAAGCAAAGATTTCATTTTGAAGAGTAAGGTGCACCTGACCCAAGCCATGGTGTTTTCCATTGTCTCATATGCATGTGAAAGCTGGATGACGAATGAGGAAGACCAAAGAAGAATTGACGCCTTTGAATTTTGGTATTGAATAAACCATGGCTGCCAAAAGAACAAACAAATCTGCGTGGAAGAAGTACAGCCAGAATGCTCCTTAGAAGCAAGGATGGCTAGGCTATATCTTACATGCTTTGGACAAGTTATCAGGAGGGATCAGTCCCTGGAGAAGGACATCATGCTTGGTAAAGTAGAGGGTCAATGAGAAAGAGGAAGACCCTCAAGGAGATGGATGGACACAGTGGCGGCAACGATGGTCTCAAGCATAGCAAAGATTGTAAGGATGGCGCAAGAGCAGTCAGTGTTTCCTTCTGTCGGGCATACGGTCACTATGAGTCAGAGCTGCCTCTGTGGCACCTAAGAACAACAACAACACGCTGTTTTGGTTCTTCTTTCATTTACTTTTTTAACCACTTTCGTTTTCAGTTTTCTCTTTCTATCCCAAAATATAGTAGAGAAAAAATTTAGTTCTGAACCCAGGTCTGCTTTTTATATGCTCGCATTCAATAATCTTCATTCTGATGGCTTTGTCTCACTGTTTGAAATTTATATCTCTAGTTCTTGCCTTTGACCTAAGTTCCATTCATTCAGATGGCTAGTTGGATATCTTCATTCGGATGCCCTTCTATCAACATAAATCAATCTTTCCTCTGGTCTTATTTTCCAGTATCTCAAGTTTAAATTTTTGTCGCTATCCTTGACTTCCTTCTAGTCCTTGTTTTTGCCCTCAGTTAGATAGCTACCTACAGAGCCTTGTACATTCCCTCTGAAACTGGACAATGCAGGACCCTCAAAACCTTGCAGCTGGATTTTCAATTATTCTTCTAAAGGCCTCCCTGCCTCCTTTCCTTACCCTGCCCCCACCACACACACACACAAAAATCAAAAACATTACTGAAAGACTACTCTGCATATTTTGATTCCTAAATCCCAATTATCTAGCCCTTCAAGAGCAGTTTAGTCAATAGCTGGTACTCTGCTATGCTTGGTGCTGGCTGATTCTTCTATTTTCATACCTCTTCCAATGTGTCAAGTCCCTCAGAAATCCTTGTGACTACCCAGCTCATCTGATCTTTGATAACAATCTTCTAATAAGCTAATTAAATGCCCATTTAAATTTTGTTTTCTCCGATGTAGGCATGTTCGATTTTGAAAATGTGCTGGTCTCCAAATAAATACATATTGATGTATTTGTTGTATAATAGAATATCATTAAATGAAGTGTCAAAAATTTATTAAGACTTTTCTGACACCTGACACAGCTTTCATAACACTTTCTACTCTTCTTCAAACTAGCAATTTAATCCCGATCTGTACTCTCAGCAGGGACAGGTGGGATCCATGCAATCTTTGCAATCCTTGTGTTTTAAAATAATACTAGTGGAATACAAAATTAATAAATATAGAGTGGCCCTATCTCTGTGTTCTTCAAACTCTCCCTTCTTGGCATAATTTTTTCCGTAACTCTTGCCATAAACCCTTCTTAGTAGCTTCATAATCAAATTTCTTCTTATCCCATTTATTTCTTAATCCACTAAAGTCTGAATTTTATTCTCTTTAATTTACTGAATTTATTTACTCATGTGTCATTAATAACCACCAAACCCAGTGTCGCTTTCTAGTGTTAACCTTGGCTAATATTTCATTTTCAAATTATTCCACATACATTACTCCTTTTACCTTGACTATCACCTTGGAGATAAATGATATAGTACTATTATCGCCATTTGACATATGGACGAAATGAGTAACAAGTTTTCAAAGCTAATCCGATGTTTCAACACATATGGTTAGATATTCTTACTACTCCTGTCTTCATTTTATTGTGGTTCTGTTTGTGCCTGAACATATGTGTGTGTAATGACTTGCTTATTGCTATGAAATTTTAACACTTACCTCATACGGTCATTTTTCCTGACAAGCTCCTTTTCTTCCCTGAGGAAAAATAAGTACAATAACTACAAAGAATTCTTTGTCCATAAGGGTGGCCTGTTTTTATTTTGTGAGTCAGAAAATATTCAATACCAGCAAAGTTTTCTGAACATCTTAAGCATGAGATATGTGAATTAAATCTACTATATTGTTTTAAATGTACACATTTTGAAGATTACGGTAAGTGATGGAATGCTGAAAATATTGTGGATTACCTCACAATAATGACCTTGGTTACAGACACAACGTATAACTTTTTTGTCTAATTGAAATTAAACAATTCAATGATCATTTTTAAATTAAATGCTAGTTGTCAACTATGTTGCCAAGGAAGTATCATGATTGTGTGAAAGTTTGGTGTCACATATATTCTTAAAACTCTGGAATTAATGATAAAAACTGTGACAAAGTAATAAATAGGGTGTGTTTTTTTAAAACCTGCCGTTGGCATAAACGTATTTCTTCTGGAATCATTATCATGGAGATAGTCTTCTTAACTGGTTTGTTGATGTTTACAGATGAAGAAGTATAGTACACATTGAACAGAATTGTTAAATGAACAATACTTACGTGTTTTCTCCTCCAGCTGTACTTCTTCTTGGGAAATACCCCTCAACCCCATGCATGTCTCTGTGTTTTATCTCTTTCTTGCTCTTAGACGTTAATTACGTGAATGACCTCTTTCATACAACTTGGAATTAAAGTACTCACTATTTATTCAGACATATTTGAGTGGTGTTCAAATTTTGAAGAGATGTTTAAATATAATAATATCTGTTCAACTTAGGATGAAGCTATTGGAACGGGAGGTGTGTGATTGATGATTTTGGCCAGAGCCTTGCACTGCACGTCAAGAACTGATAGCTATAAACTTTGCTACCTACTTTAATTGTTGCTTGGAATATTTTCTCATCAATATGAGTGCAACAACACCTTATCAGGCATTTGAGTCACGAATTGTGCATTCTTTTTCAAACATTAAAAAAATATTCTTCCTGCAATCATCTTTGATAAGATATAGTTTCCCTGTATCTTAGATACAGTTATTTTACTCCCTGAAATCTGTTGATACTCCAGGTTGCAAACAAAATATTACACTAGTCTATACAGACTAGTGTTGTTAGGTGCCCTCCAGTAGGTTCTGACTCAGAGTGACCTTACATACAACAGAAAAAAAAAACACTGCCTGGTTCTGAGCCATTCTCACAATCTTTGCTATGCTTGAGCCCATTGTTGTGGACACCGTGTCAATTCATCTAGTTGAAGGTCTTCCTCTTTCTCATTGATCCTCCACTTTACCAAGCATGATGTCCTTCTTCAGGGACTGGTACCTCCGGACAATGTGTCTAAAATACGTGAGACAAAGTTTTGCCATCTTTGCTTCTAAGGAACATTCTGGCTGTACTTCTTCTATGACAGATTTGTTCATTATTCTGACAGTCCATGGTATATTCAATATTCTTTGCCAACATCATGATAGAAAAGTGTTGCAGACACTTATTCTCAACATGGATTGACAAAATAAATACTGACTTTGCACTTTGCGAAAGTCTCTCCTACACCTCTCGGTGACTATTTTATGAAGTTCTAGACAATAAGTTTTAGACAATAATCCATCTTATTGAGAGTCTTCCTTTTATTCAGTGACCCTCTACTTTACCAAACATGATGTCCTTCTTCAGGGACTGGACCCTCCTGATAACATGTCCAGGGTACGTGAGACACTGTCTTGCCATCCTTGCTTCTAAGGAGCATTCTGGTTGTACTTGTTCCAAGACAGATTTGTTTGTTCTTTTGGCAGTCCATGGTATATTCAATATTCTTCCCCAACACCACAATTCAAAGTTGTCAGTTCTTCTTTGGTCTTCCTTATTCATCGTCCAGCTTTCACATGCATATGAGGTGATTGAAAACACCATGGCTTGGGTCAGGAGCACCTTAGGCTTCAAAGTGACATCTTTGATTTTCTAGAAGATTTGAAGAGGTCTTTTCTAGAAGATTTGCCTAATACAATGCTTCTTTGGATTTCTTGACTGCTGCTTCCAGGGATGTTGATTGTGTATGCAAGGAAAATAAAATCCTTGACAACTTCAATTTTTTCTCCATTTATCATGATGTTGCTTATTGGTCCAGTTGTGAGTAGTTTTGTTTTCTTTATGTTAAGGTGTAATCCAAACTGTAGGCTGTGATCTTTGATCTTCATCAGTAAGTGCTTCAAGTCCTCTTCACTTTCAGCAAGCAAGGTTCTGTCACCTGCATAATGCAGGATGTTAATGAGTCTTCCTCCAATCCTGATGCCCTATTCTTCTTCATATAGTCCAGCTTCTCAAATTATTTGCTCAGCATACAGACTGAATAGGTATGGTGAAATGATACTACCCTGACATGCACCTTTACTGACTTTAAACCATGCAGTATCCCCTTCTTCTGTTCAAACCACTGCCTCTTGATCTATATACAGGTTCCGCATGAGCAAAATTAAGTGTTCTGGAATTCCCATTCTTCTCAATGCTATCCATAATTTGTTATAATCCGCACAGTTCAATGCCTTTGTATACTAAGTAAAACACGGGTAAACATCTTTTTGTAGTCTCTGCTTTCTTATGAGATCCATCTGTATGATCCAATAGCAATGATATCCCTGGTTCCACATCCTCTTCTGAGTCCGGTTTGAATTTCTGGCAATTCTCTGTCGATACACTGCTGCAGATGCTTTTGAATGATCTTCAGCAAAATTTTACTTGTGTGTGATATTAATGATATTGTTTAATAATTTCCACATTTGGTTGGTTCACCTTTCTTGGAAATAGGCATAAATTATGGATCTCTTCCAGTTGATTGACCAGGTAGCTGTCTTCCAAATTTCTTGGCACAGACAAGTGAGCACTTCCAGTGCTGCATCCACTTGTTGAACCCTCTCAATGGGTATTCCATCAATTCCCGCAGTCTTGTTTTTCGCCAATGCCTTCAGTGCAGCTTAGACTTTCTCTTTCAGTACCATCGATTCCTGATTATATACTGCCTCCTGAAGTTGTTGAACATCGACCAGTTTTTTTCGGTGAAGTGGCTGTGCATTCCTTTCATCTTCTTTTGATGCTTCCTGCGGTGTTTAATATTTTCCCCACAGAATCCTTCACTATTGCAACTCGAGGCTTGAATTTTTTCTTCAGGTTTTTCAGCTTGAGAAATGCTGAGTGTGTTCTTCCTTTTGGTTTTCTATCTCCAGGTCTTTGCACACGTCATTCTAATATTTTATGTTGTCTTCTCAAGCCACTCTTTGAATCCGAACGTGGAGTGTATGAAGTATGAATCTAGGGTAATTGGGAATCATCAAAAATGAAATGGAAAGCATAAACATTGATATCCTAGGCATTAGTCAGCTGAAATGGACTGGTATTGGCCATTTTGATCCAGACAATCATATGATCTACCATACCAGGAATGACAACTTGAAGAGGAATGGCATGGCATTCATTGCCAAAAAAATCATTTCAAGATCTATCCTGAAGTACACTGTCAGTGATAGGATAATATCCATTCGCCTATAAGGAAGACCAGTTAGTATGACTATTATTCAAATTTATGTACCAACCACCAAGGCCAAAGATGAAAACAACTGAAGATTTTTACCAACTTCTGCAGTCTGAAATTGATCGAACATGCAATCAAGATGCATTGGTAATCGCTGGTAATTGGAATGCAAAATTTGGCAACAAAGAAGAAGCATCGGTAGTTGGAAAATAATGGCCTTGATGACAGAAGCGATGCCAGAGATGCAAGATAGAATTTTCCAAGACCAATGACTTCTTTGTTGCGAATACCCTTTTCCATCAACATAAATGGCAGCTATACACGTGAACCTCACCAGATGGAATAAACAGGAATCAAATCGACTACATCTGTGGAAAGAGATGATGGAAAAGCTCAATATCATCAGTCACAACTAGGCTGGGGCAGACTGCGGAACAGACCATCAATTGCTCATAGCAAGTTCAAGTTCAAACTAAAGAAACTTAGAACAAGTCCATGAGAGCCAAACTACAACCTTGAGTATATCCTACCTGAACTTTTAGAGACCATCTCAAGAATAGATTTGAGACGATGAGCACTGATGGCCATAGACCAGATGAATTGTGGAATAAAATCAAGGACATCATACATGAAGAAAGCCAGAGGTCATTAAAAAGATAGGAAATAAAGAAAAAACCCAAATTGATGAAGAGACTCTGAAACATTATTATTGTAGGATTTCAAAAAAGAGTTGTGGGATCTCTACATCTAATGATGATGGAATATCCTGAAACAGACTAACTCTCAAATTAATTATAAATTATAAATTATTAATGATAAATGCCTGGTAAAACAAAAATAAAACAAACAAAACAAAAACTTCTTATAGACTTTGGGCCACAAAGATCAATAAAAGAACAAAATACCAGAGAGAAGGGAAACAAACAACAATGACCCCTCCTTAGCCTTCTGTTTTCTCCCTTAGGGCTTTTGTCATTTCAGAGAAAGGATAATTTAGGAGAAGCCGAACATGTTGTACTGATCTGAAAAGACAAAAGCTGGAATTTGAGGCTGCTGGGTAGCTGGGGTAGGAAGGGCTGAGGTATTTAGGAGAAGAAAATCACAGGAAAGTGAGCTTTAAATTCCATACATAACTTTGCATTGTCCTGTGGATGCAAAATGTAACGCTCCCAAAAATCATATGCAGAGTAGCAGAAAGGAGTCTAAAGAGCTGTGCAGAGATTTTAGCAGTTACACAGTGCTGGGGAGAAGTAGATTTAAATTCATGATACATGTCAATAAAGTGAGGCTCTGTTAATCACCTCAGGGTTACCATTGAGAACACGGAAAGTGTAAACCTTAAAATATTAAATGTGTCTCTGTGTGTATGTATATATACATAGCCTTTCTGTCGAGTCGATTCTGACTCAATAGCGACCCTATAGGACAGAATAGATAGATTGGAACTGCTGACCTTTTGGCTGCAGCCATAGCTCTTAACCACTACGCCACCAGGGTTTCCATATACATATATATATATACATATATACCCATCCCATTGCCATCAAGTCAATTCCTACTCATAGCGACCCTAAAGGACAGAGTAGAACTGCCCCATAGTGTTTCTAAGGAGCAGCTGGTTGATTCGAACTACTTATCTTTTGATTAGCAGGCAAGCTCTTTAACCACTACGCCACCAAGGCTCCATATATACATACATACATATATATATATGTATGTATACACACACACATACGTATGTGTGTGTATATATATGTATTACTACAGGTTAAATACAATGAAAAAGTAGTTGAAGATACAATTATATATTAAATATATGTTTAAGTATGTTTATCCACTAATGTGTATTGCTTCCATTTATCCAAAGTTTATTTTCCCATTATAAAGAAAAATAGAATATTTCACTTCTTAGTGTCTGAAGAAATGTATGTCAAGTGGTTTAATCGTTAATGAATGTTAATCTTTAAGTAATAATGTATCATTAGCTCATTATATATTAATCTGTACAAGGCACTGACCACTATCGGAAGCTTAGAAAGGATATTGAAGCTCTGTTTGAAGACTGAGAAATCAAAGCATTATTAAGTTATTGTTGTAGTTCTTTTTTATCTAGAAATCTACTCCACAGGCACAGCATTTATTTATTTATTTAATTTCACTTGTACTGGAAAACAAAGTAGCATTGAAGTTATTTTATTGCTTTTCGTGTAGATATTTCATTTGCCACAGGCCTGTTGTGATCATTATATATATTATGAAAATAGAGCTTTGCAATAATATATTGTGCTGTTCTTAACATGACTGCTGCTGATTTACCTTTTAACCTCTTTTTCAGTCTCCCAATTTTAAGTAGACTTACAAGTTACATTTAGTGAGAAAACAATAACTTTCCAAAGTAACTTATTTTCTTTGTGGTAATGAGTGTGATTTTCTTTGACTTAGTGCGGAAACATTGAAGCAGCTAAATATCTTACCAGTGTTTCAAACTCCAAACTTCTTATTTTATCCCTTGGGTTTTGGTTGAAATAAAAAAAAGAAATATATATTTGGAAAGAAATTTTGTTTGAAAGCTTTACTTAGGATACATTTAAAATATATGATTTATTCAATCTTGAGTATCAACTTTCTATGCATTATGGTACTACCGTTTGATTAGAATTTCATTCCACATAGAAAAATGTATTGCAGCAAAATTACAAACCAAAAAGTTTAAAAAAATACGTGTAAGATGTAGGTTTTTCAATTTTGCTTTCATTTTATGATTATGTGCTTGTATCTAATGACAATGAACTGTACGGCGATGTTGGAGAATTGATGTGAAAAGTCAAACTGTAAATTTGCTGATAATATTGCTTCTGTGAGTATGGAACTCATATGTATGTATTGCAGTCTTTGCATTTACAACCAGTCTAGGAGAGGTGTTTGAGAAGAGTCTTTTAGGGTGACAAAAAAAAATGCTTCAGTCTCTTCTTTGTTAGGAATCTGAGTACCAGCTATTGAGTGATTATACGGCAACATTGGAAAGTCTTAAACAAATCAAATAACTTTGTCATTTCTAGTGTTGTGGTTTGAAGGATTTAATTTTGAGAAGAGAAAAACAGTAGATTAAAACAACAACAACAAGGTGAACATCATAGGCTTCTTGATGACAGTATTTCTCTGAAGGAAAGTAAAGATTTTGCAGACCACAATTTACCAACCACCATTTACAAAGTCATGGCCTGAGGATTGGCAGCTCATCTCTGATTAGGAAGGCCTCTCTTGATC
>NW_004444414.1:89604-90745 GCF_000243295.1 Trichechus manatus latirostris | reverse complement strand
CCAGGACCCTCCATTGTGGTCTCTGTCAGGACAGTCAGTGGTGGTAGCTGGGCACCATCTAGTTGTACTGCACTCAGTCTGGTGGAGGCTGTGGTAGCTGTGGTCCATTAGTCTTTTGGACTAATCTTTCCCTTGTATCTTTAGTTTTCCTCATTCTCCCTTGCTCTTGAGGGGGCGAGAACAGTTGAGTATCTTAGATGGCCACTCACAGGCTTTTAAGACCTAGATGCCACTCACCACAGTAGAATGTAGAACTTTTTTCTTTATAAACTATGTTATGCCAATTGAGCTAGAGCTTCCCTGAGACCATGATCCCCACAGCCCTCAGCCAGGCATTTCAGTCCCTCAGTGAGTTTGGATGTGTCTATGGAGCTTCCATGTGTCTGTGGAGCTTCCCCAGTATTGTGTACTGTCTTTACCCTTCACCAAAGTTACCACTGATCTATTGCCTATTTCGTGTTTTTCCATCCTCATCCCTCCACTCCCTGGTAGCCATCAAAGATTGTTTCTTTTTGTATGTAAACCTTTTCATGAGAATTTCCTTGTGTGTCTGTTGCCCTCTGGAATATCTTCTTTGGTGAAGTATCTGTTCATTTCCTTTGCTCATTTTTTGATTGGATTATTTGTCTTTTTGTTGTACAAGTGTCGGATTTTCTTGTAGATTTTAAAGATTAGAACGTTTTCTGATTTGTAATATCCAAAATTTTTTCCCCAGTCTGTAGGTTCTCTTTTTACTCTTCTGGTGAAGCCTTCTGATGAGCATAAGTGTTTAATTTTTAGAAGATCCCCATTATCTAGCTTATCTTCTGGAGTTTGTGTGTTGTGTGTTATGGTTTGTATCAAGTTAATGCTGTGTATTAGGGCCTCTAGGGTTGATCCTATTTTTTCTTCTATGAGCTTTGTACTTTTTGGCTTTATATTTAGGTTTTTGATCTATCTTGAATTAGTTTTTGTATATGGTGAGAGGTGTGGGTCCTGTTTCATTTTTTTGCAGATGGACATTCAATTTTGCCAGCATAATTTGTTAAAAGGATTTTCTTTTCCCCGTTTGATGGACTTTGGGCCCTTGTCAAAGATCAGATGACCTTAGTTGGGTGGATTTACATCTGGCTTCTCAATTCTGTTCCATTGGACAATGTAT